>NW_019154091.1:20664713-20681413 GCF_002288905.1 Enhydra lutris kenyoni
TATATATATATATGTATGTGGTGGGTCCACACTAGATGGGCAACAATGTATTTCTAAAAAGAAGGTATTTATGTACATATGAGGGTACTTACTCATTCCCTGGGAAGGTGTAGCCAGTGGAACTAAGAGAAAAGTACAGCCTGCAACAAATTATTTCAAAGCAATTAAATAGGTAGCTTTAAATATCTTAAATAATGAGTGCTTTCAGTCCAGTCCCTATTTCTAATATTTTTTTCTTCTATCAAATCTACAGATTTAATATTTTCATAAAGCTATTTTAGGTGAGAATAGTTATGTTTTAAATATTTTCCTTTATTCATCCTAATTTCTTCCCTTAGGTCAGTGTATTATCTGATTATGCTTCATTGTAATAAGAACATTTTCAAATATCAACCCTTCCTCTTGTCTTTACATAACAATGATGTAAATTTGATAATATAGAATGAAGCAGTCCTGGATATAATAATGTCTTCATAATATAATAACATAGGTTACATATAAAAATGTGCAGTGATTTTAACAAAGGTCTTGAACATTTCAAAATCTCTCCATTTGGATGACCTATTGCTATTCAAAACTGTACTTCAATTAAGAGAATAGTCTTATTACGCACTCACTACATATATAGACCACACTTACTATTGTGGCTCAAAAATTGCAGGTGCTTACAATATATTGGCTCTTATTCAAAGAATTAATGATTATTAAAGATCAGAATAAAGCTCCATCTACTCAATTCCATGATTAATATGTCAAATTACCACTCATCAGAGTTACTGTGTAAGCAGCATTTGTTAGTGGCTGTTATCTAGGGCATGCAGAAGGCTGGAAACTCACTTTGATCTTTTGTTAGTGATCATTAGACCACCCTTTCTTTCATGTGACTCCTGAAATTTCTTAGAAGTGTAAGGAACATTGTTTTCCATTACCGCTAATCATTTAGTTATAGTCTAATTTAAATTCTGTTATGAATTTAGCACCACTCCTTTTTTTTTAATGTACTATAATTTTTGGATTTTTGTGATTCTCTAACGTTATATACAAAATAAGGTAGCCTATAAAAAGAAGTTTCTTTTACAATATGTTGATAATTTGGTACTCCTCCACTTGCCCTCCCTCCCAGAAAATGGCTTCTCATCATACTTCCAATAGAATTCAGTCTCTCTCCCTGGCTGCCAGGCACTTCATGGTATCAACTCTGCCTGCCTACTCTGTCTCTTAAGACACTTACTGTCACCCACTCTGTTCCCAGCACACTGGCTCTTAGAATATACACTGCCTTTTCCAACCAGAGGGAAGTTGTGTGGGTGTTCCTAGGAAAGACAGTCACGACTCTTGACCCTCTCCCTCACAACTGTTCTCTTGACTGACTGCTATCCTTCAGATCTCAGTTAATTTGTGTGTTTTGTTATGTGTTATTCAGTTAAATAGTAGATGACCAAAAAAGGTGAAGGAAGGAAAGAAAAGGGGGGAAAAAGAAGAAAGGAAAATGGAAAGGAAATAACAATTGTCTTTTGCATTGTTTCTTGTATACTGTGTGGAGTTACAAATACATAAACCCAAATAATTCCATTTTAAAACTGGTTCATTATGAATACTATTATGATAAGCTCTAAATAGCATTTGTGTTATATTCTTCTATTTCTTAAACTGTGTAGATTTTAGGAGCATGTTAATTAATGCAAGGACTTCGAAACATTTCTTTAAGTATACTATTTCATGCAATTTGACATACTGCAGATCTTTGGATGGTTCATTATAGTGATGAAAACAACATTGCTGTAAACAATCAAAGTAACATGCATGTAAGTTTACGGATATAGACTCTCCTATTGCAAGCTTATGTAATGTGGGTCTCTATAATTAGCTAATCAGTTTAATAGTTTTTACTAATTTAATTTTCTTCTCCATTTCCTATTAATAGATTGTCATGGTTGATTTACCTGGTGTAATTAATAACTTAGGAGCTACATTATGGCTGCTGAAAGGCATTGTTAAAGTGAACCTTTAAATATTTTCAAGCTATTTAATTTCCTTCCTTAAAAACAGATTGAAGAGCAGAATCAATTAGAAGAGAATAAGAATTTCAGTATAATATTAATATAACTTATAGTCATTTTAATTGACCAATTTAAGAATTCATTCAATAAGTTATCTCATATATTTTAAATCCTTGAAAATTGTATTGTTGCTCTATTTTAAGTAATTACCATTAAGAAAGTGGAAATTTTTTTAGGAGGAAATAGAAAAAGAAATTTTTCAGAGATATATATTCAAACTTCTCACTATATAGCAAAAATATTACCTTTGTATTTTTGTATGTCAATGACTTTACAACAAACTTTTCCACTTACCTTTAATGGGTGGATCAATAAAATCTTAAGGGTTTGCCTTCATCTTAGAATTGCAATTCTGTATAACTCACTTATCAACAAAATATTTGAACATGTATAGTGTTCTAGCTAAACTAAGTAATTATCTTGTTAGATATATATAGTAATTATGTTGTTAGATAATTAGATAATTATGTTCTTAGTTTACTCAGTAAGTATTTCTTGAGCTCTTGCTTTATGCCATACACTATGGTACAATCTGAGGCAATAGCAGTAAAGAACAGAGTCTGTGGTCTCTTGGAAATTATACTGAAATAGGAAAAGAGGCAGATAGATAAATGTCACAGAAACCTATAAGGCAGGAAAAGTGGTTGAGAGAGTATTAGGGAAGAGGAAATAATAGAAAAGGTGACAGGGTACAAGATTATATTGATGATTATAATGATGAGTTTTATATCAAGACAGGCAGCTAGGCATGTGAGAGCATCAGAAAGTATAAAGAGATGGTATGCAGTGAGCACGCTCCTTCTAGCTTTGAAGAATTGCTGAGTTTGGGGTATGTGAGACAGCAGAAGATGGTTTATAGAAAATGAGATGTTTATAATGGAAATTATGGGAATTTGGGTATAGTTATTGTGGGAATTTGGGTATAGTAGAGTGGGACAGAGCATAACCTTGAAAGAGGGTAGCTGAGATATGATTGGGGATTGGAAAAAGAAAGCCAAAGTTATTCTCCAAGGATATTGAACCATTGGGAATTCTGACTGGAAAAAACCAAGTGACAATGAGCCAGGTGTTAAAATCTTTAGGAAATGAGTGAAAGTAATTTAATCACATGTAGACATTACTTCAATCAAGAAAAGTAGCAGGCAGTGGAAATCAGAGTTTGGGCTTCAAAACATGGAGTTTTCAGGAAGGAAGTAGTCTGGAGGAGGCAATGAAGAGTAAGGACTCCTATGCTAGGCATTTCATTGGGCATCTAAGGTGCTTCCATAGCAAACCAACATTATTAGTTTATCTGGTGGCAGCGGCAGATTGGTGCTCAACACCATCCCATTGTTGTTCTAATGGCCCCTGATAAATAGAAGAATGTGGAAAGCTACAAGCTACATTTTCATGATTCTCTTGCAGTCAGAGCTTCAGATGTGATATAGGTTTAACCTCACGTCTTCTCAGAAAGCTCTTGTTCTGTAACTGTGCTCCATTGGCCGACAAGCACACTAGAGAGGCATGTGGGGCTTCTGGTGCAGAATTAGCAGCAGTCTCAGCATCTTGTCAAATATTGCAAGGATGCCGAGAGGCAGGGCATGTGGCACAGGTCTTCCTGGTGCAGGTTGTATCAGCCGTGCTGTGGTTCTGGAGCTGCCACTGCTTTTGTTGTTTCTTCTGCTCCATGCAGAGGTGCCAGAGACTTCTGACTTGGGGAAGAGATAGCAATTCTCCTGGATCTTTGTTCTGTGGGATATCTTTAAGGTTAATTAGTAAATGTTTAACCTGAAGTCTCTTTCTTCAGCCCTCCCAGTGAGTCAGTCATTTACTATGCTGTGACAAATCCTCCCACAACTAAAGTGGCTTCTTCTCTCTCTAATAAAGCCTTGAGCAATAGAGAACAGTCAGAGAGAACTACACAGAATTCCATATGGTAGACATACAAGGAGGAGGTACATTAATGACTTCACTTAGGTTTGTCTTTTGATCATGAAGCCTTCCTTTTGGCTCTGTAGAACATATGGGCTATTTATTCAACACGTTTTAATGTAGGTTTGATAGAATTTCATTTCATTATCTAGTTATCTGTGGTCCTTTACTAAGTGATATGACAAAGGATCTACCTATCCCAGGGGCATGTCTTTTCATAATTAACCTTCAAAAATAGTTCAAAAAAATGGACACATTTGTATAAAATACAGTAAAACAACTTTACTAGTTTGCTGAGATTGCTGGAACAAAGTATTACAACTGAGTGGCTTAAACAACAGAAATGTATTGTCTCAACAGTTCTGAATGCCCAAAATCTGAAATTGAGCCATTGGTAGGGTTAATTTCCTTCTGAGAGCTGCTAGGTAGAATTTGTTCCATACTTCTCACCTAGCTCGTGGTTGCCTTGGGGATCCTTGGTTTGTAATTAGTGTTCTTTCTGTGTCTTCACATGGTCTTCCCTCTGTGTCTGTCTCTGTGTCCAAATTTCCTTGATTTATAAAGACACAATCATATTGAATAAGCACCCAACCAAATGACCTCATATTAATGGGGACAACAAAGGTCTTATTTCCAAATAAGGTCACATTCACAGGTACTGGGGCTTAGGACTTTAACACCTTCGTGGGAAAGCACAATTTAACCCATAACAGCAACCAAATAAAAATATAAATATCTAGTACATGTAAGGTAACGTAAGTGTATAGTAGAGTTGATAAATGGAGACTGGAAGATTGTATAACTAAATTACTAACTTAATCGCCACAAGAATGGACGTGTATGAGGAAATATCATCCTCATTTTGCCAGTGAGTAGACTGTGTCTCTGGGTATTTGCATAATTTGGCCAAGTTTAAATAAGCATACAGACAGTATTTGAACTCTGAAATTGTAGAACTGATCTATTTGAAACACATTCAATACACTTTTCCACTCTTCTACACTGTTTTCCCAAAACAGAAAATCTACATAAGAATTAAAAATCTAGAAAGCATCTTTTTCTTGATACTTATAATCCTTATGGAAAAATATAGTATTGTAAGAACTGTTTCAACCATGAGGAACAGAAAATGTGTGTGCTGAGAATTTAAGATCCTTCCAGGTGTGTGATACTGATATGGTAGAAACTTTGGTAAGAGTTTTGGTAAGAGATGATGAGGACTATGGAAAGGGAGAGAAGGAATGAGATCCCAGAAATATATCTGGGGTAGAATTTGTAAGTTTTGATGATTTAGTAGGTATGTAGTAATGAGAAAAAAAGGGAGTTTAGAATGACTCCCAGATTTGTGTTTTGAAAAAAGGAAATCAGTCATACAAGCATCCATGTGTGTATAGAACCATATTCAAAAAGAGAAGATACAGGGAAAGTAAGTTTTGAGGGTATAGGTTTGGAGGTGACTTTGAAATATCCGGATGGTGAGCACCAAGAAGTTCAAATATAAGAATCTGAGCTGATGGATAAAGCCAATGCTAGTTTTTAGCATCTAGGACTAAACATCAAAGTAAATGTGGAAGAGTACTCAAATTGAAACATGAGTCAGAAATCAGAGAAATGGATAATGAAGCTGAAATAATTGTGGCATCATATTTAGAATTTTTGCGGTATACATCTTTAAATTTTAATTATGTAAGTACAGTACATTGATCAGTATCAATATTATGCATTTGAATTTATGTATTAATTGTTTTAATGAGAATATGATTATGTACATACTGGTTAATCATCAAGATTTCTGAGAAACAGTGGACTTTATCCTAAATGTAAGGTTCCTTTGAATATACTTCTTGCCAACCATTCAGAACATCAAGCTTACTAATAAGAAAGAGGCGTATAGCCTTATTGTAGTTTCCATCACTGTTGAATTAGCATTATGTGCTATTTTTTAGGTACCAGATATTATTGATTACAAATAAAATATAATATAATTTCATTTTTATAGTGATTTTAAAATTCTTAAAGTAAACAAATATTGTAGAGTTCATGAGATGTCAGTAATAGGAGCATGTTATATTTTCTCTCTCATTAAATTCATTTTAGTTTTCCCATACATAATCTTACAGATTAAAGCAAAGCAGCGAAAAATGCTAAAGGAATGCAAAAAAAAAAAATGCGTAAGAAGAAAGGCAGTAAGCATCTACAAGTGATTCTTCTTTAAAATAAAAGCATAAGTGCCAGCTTAAATAGTGAAATGTCATAGAATAACAAATGAGTTAATTTATTTCTGTAGTCTGTTATTAAGGAAAGGACAGTGAATTGAAGCAAAGAAAAAGGCTAAATCATGTAGGATAGTTTAGTGTATTTACTTTGAGAAATAGAAATCAAATTTATTATTATATAAAAGTAATTATTTTGAATGTCCAGCTTTGTTATAAATGCATCATTTAATTGTTCAGAATACTATGGTACCTCCCTAAATCTTTTTTTTTCCTTTTTTTTTTGGAAAATTTTTAATTAAATTATGGTTGGCATACATTATTATATTGGTTTCAGGTGTACTATATAGTGGTTCCACGATTATGTACATTACAAAATACCACGGTAAGTATAGTTACCCTTTGTCACCATACAGTGTCATTAATAGTATTATTGATTATATTCCCTATGCTGTAAATTTTCAATTTTGTTATTAATTTTTTAAATTTAAATTCAATTAACATATAATATATTATTAGCATATGTAATTAACATATAGTGTATTATTATTTAGATTCATAAGTCTTATATGATACCCAGTGCTCATTACATCATCCAGTTATCCCATCCCTTTACCCCTTTCCCCTCCAGCAACCCTCAGTCTGTTTCCTATGATTAAGAGTCTCTCACAGTTTGTCTCCCTCTCTGATTTCATCTTGCTTAAAATAAAATAATATAAATCTTTTTTTAATTGAACAGTGTCAGTGGAGAATTTCCTTATATGTGTTTTAAATTATAAGAGAATGCATAACTCCAAAAAGGTCCTAACTTTGAGTAGATGAAGATACTCTTTTAAAAATTGATTTCTAAAAGGGTTGAAATAAAATATGTATTTATTTTAATGAATGTGTAATATTCCACTGTGTGAATGTATGCTAATGTATGTACTCATACATAGATTAATGAGCATTAAGTTATTGCTATTTTTTTGCTGACACAAAATGTAGTGTAGTGAACATACAGTTATATACATTTTAAATAATTTTGAAGGTATGATAGGATAAATTCTTAGAAGCATATTGAGTTACCTGCATTTTTAATTTTAATAAATATGAGCAAGTTATTTTCCAAAGATCTGTATGACTTTATATTTCCCTGGTTGAATGTGTACCTGCTCTGCCTGTCACCTTATAAATGACATCTGTAACATTTATGGCCTTATATTTGACGTCTATGACACTATAAGGAAACACTGGTGTCATTCTGTAAATGAGGAAGTTGTATTTCTAGGCAAGTGGGATATTTATCTCTATGTTTATCGACCTTTTGTGTCACTTGGTAATCCCTCTTTTCTGCCCTTTATTCAGCTTTACAAAAAAAATTTGGCTTAGTTTTTAAAAAAATTTCTTTGTAAATTTTTATTGGTTTCAGTTTAATCTATCAAAGCCTTATTTTTCATTGGTAGACACTGTTTGTCAGTAACTGCACACTGGATTTTACATGTCTAACTAAATATCAGTAATATGACTCACAAATCCCAACAAGAAATAAACCATGCCACTGACTTTTTTGGTTCCTGTATTCTTTTTTCCCAGGTCTCTACTTTGAAGACATTAAGGACTATGGTAACTCTTGTGTAATGTAATTTTTTAAAATTTTGTTAGAAAACATAGAATCAAGGTATTCCCATTAGCTATTAGATTATTTTAGGAAAGGAGTCTTAGTGGTATTTAAAATATGAAATGCCTTCCTCAAATACAAGATCACACAAATGCTAATGATGAAGAAAAAAGCAGATGATCAAAGCCCACAACAATAAAGCACGCTATTAGAAAGAGAGGTGTGCCTGTGAAATGCCTATGAACATAAAGTGGATCACTTCTAATTTGCAAGGTAACCTTGGAAAGCGAGGTCCATGTTAAATGTGCTTTTATGCTTAATTGACCTCTTTGGTAAATCTGCCCTAAATAATTAAAATGTTCTTTGAATCTTTAAGGCATTTTGAATTTTGAACCTGAGTACTGTAATTTCTTTTTCTTTCTTTTTTTTTTTTCTTAAGATTTTATTTGAGAGACAGAAATCACAAGTAGGCAGAGAGGCAGGCAGAGAGAGGAGGAAGCAGGCCCCCGCTGAGCAGAGAGCTCGATGCGGGGCTCAATCCCAGGACCCTGAGATCATGACCCGAGCTGAAGGCAGAGGCTTTAACCCACCGAGCCACCCAGGTGCCCCGAGTACTGTAATTTCTAACTAATTCAGTGTAACACATCAATAAAATGATTTCACAAACTCCACTCCTGTATCCATACTAATCTACCTGAAAACACAATGCTAGATAATTTATTCACCCCGTAACTATGTATTGAGCCTCTGCATTGGGCCATGTTTGTGCTGGGCACCAGAAAAGATGACTAAAATACAGAACCTGACCTTGAACAGGTGTCAGTCTAACGGGAGGTCAGTCAAAGAAAGCTGTGATGACATCAGAGTCACTTAGGCATGTATAAAGGGGAACCCCAGGTCCAGCTGGTAGAGGGAGGACAGAGAAAGTTTCCTGAAGAAGATGACATTTGTGGTGAATTTTAAAGGAAGATTAGAACTTAGATCAAGGCAAAATTGTATTGCAAACTAGGATACAGAATATGCAGTCTAAAGTGGAGAGTTCAGGGAATTTAAGTAATTTAGTTTAGCTGAGAGCATGCACAAAACACTAATGGGAGGGGGAACAGGAGAGATAGAAATGTACCAGGCTATCAGATGTCTTTTGTGTCAGTTTGAGGCGTTTAGATTTTGTTATGAAGACATCAGGGAGCCATTATGGGATTTTAGTAAGGAATAATGAGGCAACATCTACGTATTAGACACACTGTTAGCTAACATGCTGACATTGATGGACACTACAGAAAGAAGAACTAAAGCAGGCAGAAAAATAAATTACGTTGTGCATCTCAGTAGGTCCTAAGGGATTCCGTTTACTATGGTAACTGTAGCCCTTACTTATTTAGTGCTACATGCTTATGTGTTAAATGCTTTTCATACTTTTGTGTCATTTAAACTGCACAAGAACATTATGAGGTTGTTACTAGGCTATTATCTCTTTTTAAATGAACAAATAAAAGTACTCTGCTTCCAAATTTTGCAAAATTAAAAGGGGGATAGAAGCGACCCTTCCTTTGAATCGAGGGTATCTGCTTGTGCAGATGTGCTTGATCTATCAGCTTCTTAGTTGGAAATGGTTGGCCATTAAAGAACTCCTTATCAAGAATCCAACAATAAATATTCATTCATTTGTTCTGGGTTGTTTTTGCTGTTGTTGTTTTGCACTACGCATTAATTATGTTCCTGATATTGAACTAGGTGCTGGAGACATGAAAGAGAACAATACAATTTTTTCCCTAATGGACCCTCCAGTATAAAGGAGAGCCTAATGAAGCTTTGGGTGTATTTTTTCATTTTGGAAATCAAATTATACACAGACACATGCTCCCACTTGCCTAGTGCTTTATAAAACAATATTATTCAGGAATATTTTCCTATGCCTTCCAAATTTTTCATGATTTTAAATAATATTTTAATCAGTTTTAATTACAAATATCATTGTATGTAAATCTTGATCATCATTTCTGATTATTTCCTCATAATGATTTCCTAGAGGAGGTATTAGTTGCTTAACAAATAACTTTGCAGAAGACTATAATGACTAACAGTCCCACCAGCAAGTGCCAGTAACAGTGAGAGAGGAATTTTTCTAATTTTTTCTTGAATGTAAATTTTACCTCTTGGCATGCTGTTGGAAAATGTGCAAAGATGGGTCAAAAATGGTCAGAAGGTTGACCTAGCATTTTTTAGAATTTTCTCTGAATGCCAGAGAGTTTTTAGTTTCTGTTGTTTTGCTTGAAAATTTTTCATTTTTTAATTCCTACCAATGACTATTTTTTGAAAAGCTGTCCATTTATTTTGCAATGAAAATCTTATGGTATGTGGCTTTTCCTTTTTCTAGTAAATTATTGTTGTGAGTTTAACAACTACATGTCTACTTCTGTTTGAAGATTATGGAAGACATGAAGATGGGAAACAAGAAAAAAAAAAGACAGCTAATTAGAATATTTTAATAGGCACATCACCTTCCCTCACTGAAGCTGAATCAGTTTTGTGGGGGTGGTTATGTTTTCAGACTTGGCCATCTTTTTATTATTTCTAGTCACGAATATTTTGTTTGCAATAGCAATGTCTTTGAAGGCTTTCTTTTATGATGACTACACAAAACTAGTACCTCATGACATTAATTTAAAAAAAAAAACAGAATTAGTTATGAGCAAAGACTCTGGAGTTATGTTTTGTGTTTAAATCTCTGCTCTGCCACACACATTTATGATTTTCTCTACCTTCTTCGTTATTGCTAAAGTGGGTATAACCATGAAATAAATTTCATGGTGTTGTCTTTAGAATTAAAGATATAAAATCTGCAGAGTTTTGAGTAGTATCTGGCATCTAATAAGTAATTAATAAATGCTAGATATAACATTATATATTTTTCTTTTAAAATTCAGTTCCATGGTCAATGATTTCATGTTGCCATGCTAAAAGTTTAAAAGTTACACACATATCAGATTCAAATGTAAAAACAAATTTGAATTTGTCTGTAATAATTAGGAAAATGAACACGTAGACAAGTTCTAAGTTCAAATTATCTGGAGCTCAAGAGAAATGTATGTTTCTTTAGGAAGTTATATATATAATACACACACACATATGCATCAGCCTTGTTTGTTAATTTGTGTATCTGTTACTAAGGAAATGTACAGAATAGCTGTTTGAAAAATCCTCAGTTTTTAGAGATTCAGTTGAGATTTGAAATTGTGTATGAAGATAAATTTTGGAATCTGCCAGTCAAAGAAACCAAACTATAAGGCATAGGCAGTTTGGTGATTGGAATAGTCAAATTGCTTTATCTGTGAAATATGTGAAATATGTGTCTTTCTTTTTTCTTCTTCTCTCCTTTAACAGAATATCTAACAGAATATAATGGTTCTGAACTTTTAAAAATGTTCACATTACTTCTGATGAAGAAAGACAAGGTTGAATTCTCACAGAAACCATCTTGAGGGCTTTGTTATCAGGGAAAAGAGAGAATATTTTCTTCAAAAGTGGTGTCTGACTTCCTCTCTTGTTCAAGCTAGTCTTTCAGAACTCTGACCTGACTGGGTCCACAAAAAAACACATTTGGTTGTGGGAGTAAGTAGAGGCGATCCATGGCTTTGAGCTTGGGGCAGAGAGAAGCCAAGGACTGCATTTAGCACAGGAAGACTTTATAATGGTTTGGAATCAAGAGCTAACACTGCAGTAAAGGGTCCTCACAGTGGGTTAGATGGAAGGAGCAGATTCAGACTGCAAGGCTTGGGAGTGTTCCCGGAAGCAAGAGAACACGATGAAGGGGAGGGAGCTATTAAGGGTCCTAAGATCCGGGCGCCTGGGTGGTTCAGTTGGTTGAGCGACTGCCTTAGGCTCAGGTCATGATCCCGAGTCCCACATCGGGCTCCCAGCTCCTTGGAGAGTCTGCTTCTCCCTCTGACCTTCTCCTCTCTCATGCTCTCTCTCACTCATTCTCTCTCAAATAAATAAAATTAAAAAAAAAAAAAAAGAGTCCTAAGATCCTTGGGACACAAAGGACTTTACACATATCCCTACAATTAAAATCTTGTTCATCTCAGCCCTAAACCTGATATTTGGCCCTGATACATGATCTCAGACCAAAGGTGAGAGAAGAGGAGGAGGGATAATATACCTTAGTAATATAATTTGAAGGTCCGTCCTCATCAACAGAAAGGCTAGTGTTAAAAGCCTTTTTTCCCTTACCATTTTCTAAGTCCTATATAATATCTGAAATCTGTGAGCCCTTGTGGAGGGGCACCACTCAGATTTCTACCATCTGCACATCCAAATACCTGATCAGGAGTTCGTGGACAAATGGTTCTACTTTGCTTTGGACCGAATTAAGTGGTATTTTTTCTATACTTTTAAATGCCTATAAAATATGCTCTTATTATTTGTAATTCTTTAAATTTTAAAACGTTCCTGCCGTAAACATTTTCTCATTTGTTACCTGCAGATGATTCAAGAGACATAAGATTTGTATTATGTATTTTTTTTTCAAAGATGCAAAGCAAATATATGCAGATGATAAAGTTAATGCCATACTGTAAAATTTAATAGAATGGACTAGAATCCAGAGCTAAGGGATTTAGGACTTATTTATTTCAGAAATAGGAGTAAAGGCTCTACGGCATTATTATTTTTTTAAATTCCTAGCACTAATAAAATCATTAGCTTATAGATATAAATTGAAGAGCCTCTGGTCATGTAACAGAGCCTCAAATGCAAGCTGTGTTCTGTGCTAGTCTCAAACTTCTCAGTCTTTAAGAGGTTTGACAGGTCCCTCCGCCCTTTCACAGATTATTATCCGTCTAAAGTTTATTATACTTCAGGTTTTGAGCAAAAGAAACACTTGTGTGTCTTCTGTCTGTTTTAAAAGGATCTCTCCAGCAGCTATGTTGAGAGTAGATGGAAAGAAACAAGATAGAAACAGAAATTAGTTATGAGGTTACTGCAGTAATCCAGAGGACGGATAAGGACAGCTTGAGCCAGCATGATTGCTGGGAAAGAAATGGATATGCTTTGAAAAGTAAAGCCAATGGAATCTCTTAATAGACTGAATAAAATGTAAGACAGGAATCAAGGGTGATTTCAGGTTTCTTGGCCTTGGTAATATCTAAAGAAATTTAATGGAATATTGAATACCAAAAATTACTTCAGTGGTACATACAAAGTTCAATTAAAATATTCCCCAGATGTTTAAGAATTTCAGCCTGGCTTTTAGCTATGTGTATCTAGTTTCAAGTTCATGAAATACAGATGGAAGGATATACTTCCTTGTTAACAATCTATGTAAAAAGTGGGGGGGGTAATGCTTTCTTGCTAAACCCTGCAAGAAAATAATTGACAATGATAACATGCAGTTTTTAGTTTAGGCATGATAAAAAATGTGGAAAAGACTTAAGGGGATTTGTTTGAAAAGAAGATCAGTTTGAATCAATGATATTGCATGCTGAAAATATAGTCTTAGGCTTATCCATGGATATGATGGAATATATATAGTGGATCTATAGTGGAATATATATAGCAAAATATGTCCACTAGTATTGTGTCTAGATAAGCCTTTATGTCAGCCAGGGTGGCTCATCTGAACCACAGAGAAAACAAAATGGTTTGAGTAACTATCTCAATTCTCCCAAACTGCTACGTAGCCACCCCCAATCTAGATGCAAAAGTGAGAAGTTAATTTGGTATATAAATGGATGTTTGAGGCCTTTGGTCTTATTCTCTTATGTAATCATGGTCAATCAGAAAGACTGTTCTAGATAGGGGCCACCTTATCTAGCTGGTCACCTGTTTTTGTAAAGAAAGTTTTATTGGAACACAGCTGCATGCATTTGTTTACAACTTACCTATGCTGCTTTTGTGTCACGAAAGTAAAGTGGCAGGAAAGAGGTTGTATAAATGTTTGCTGACTGGTAATCTCATTCACTGAAAATAATATATCTATTCTAAACCTTCCTTGTTGTATAATATCTGAATATTATATCACATTTATAACAAAAGACATTGATAAACATGAGTTTCAAGATAGAAATCAATGAAGTAGTATAAGAATAGAAAATCTGATATATCTTGTGTTTAATTCAATTCATCAAGTAATAATTCCTTAGCATAGGTCACATTCTTTGTTTGGTTTGGAGTTAAAAAAGGATGTGGGGGGCACTGGGTGGCTCAGGGGTTAAGTCTCTGCCTTCGGCTCAGGTCATGATCTCAAGGTCCTGATATCGAGCCCCACATCGGGCTTTCCACTCAGCAGGGAGCCTGTTCCCCCCTCTCTCTCTGCCTGCCTCTCTGTCTACTTTTGATCTCTCTCTCTCTGTTAAATAAATTAATAAAATCTTTACAAACAAAATAGTTTAAAAAAGGATGTGGCACAATCCATGTGCTCAATGAGCTTATCTTTTAATAGAGAATGTACACATAAACAAATGTAATGCAATGTTAAGTTAGAGTTATATGCAAAGTCCTATCTGATAATTAGGTAATTCTGTTGAATGTGTATTGGATTGGATTGGAATGAAATGTTCCATGCAGAGTAGGCATGTGACCTGGGCTTTAAAGAACCTTGGAAATTTGACAGGAAGAAAAGAAAGAAGATACATTCTGGGGCACCTGGGTGGCTCAGTCAGTTAAGCGTCCGACTTGTGATTTCGGCTCAGGTCATGATCTTATAGGTCATAGGATCAAATCCCTATGTGGGGCTCCACACTCGGGGAGTATGCTTGAGAATTTCTCTCTGTCTCCCTCTGTTCCTCCCACTTGTGCTCTCTCTCTCTCTTTCTGTTTCTCTAAAATAAATGAATAAATCTCTTAAAAAAAAAGCATTCTAAGAGATGCATGAACAAAGAATAAAAGTTACAAAAATGTATAGGTGTTAGTCCTTTCAGACAGCTGCCACAAAAATACCATAGACTGGGTGGCTTATAAACACCAGGAATTTATTTCTCACAGTTCTGGAGGCTGAGAAGTCCAAGATCAAACACCAGCAGAATCAGTGTCTGGTAAGGACCCACTTTTTGCTTCAGAGACAAATGTCTTCTTTCTATGACCTCACATGGTAGAAATGAGAAGGGAGCTTCTGGAGTCTCTTTTATAAGGTCACTTCTCTAATTCATGAGGATTTTGACCTCATGGACTAATCACCTCCCATAGACCCCACCTCCAAATATCATCACATTGAAGATACATTGAACATATAAATTTGGGGGGAACATAAACATTCCATCTATAAGAAGGTCTCTGTTGAAAAGTAAGTACAAAAAATATTTTATAGGCCCAGTTTCACTGAGTATCTGACCTCCAGTTTCCTCAACCTGGTTCCTTGCACCAGAATGGCAGCATTCTCATGATACTGATGGCTGCTGTGCTACTTGTTGGTAATCCATGCTCACTCTGTATCAGAGACCTGACAGCATCCCCACCAGAACAGATGTTCTTGAGGTCAAGAGGGTATACCCAAGAAGATCCCCCATACCCTTTTTAGATCATTTCTATGTACCAGAAACTCTGAAATTCCCTAATCCAATAACCCTGGCCTTGCTTCCGAGACCTGAATGGACCTCTTCCTTTAGTCTATAGATTTCATCTCTGACATGTGCATCCCTAGGACACATGAGCCAAAAGGAGGCTGCTTGTGGCGAAGGAGCTTGGTCCTATGGGCCACAGTGTACACATACACGCATATATCTGAGTCCCCTCACTGTGTGGGACAGAGCCGGTGGTGGTGGGAAAAGAAGGGGGACAGCATTAAACCTCCATTTGCATTGTTGTGATAGGCCCTGCAAACGTTATGGGCAAGCCTATAGCCAGAGGCCATGGCCCATAGCCATGTTCCAGCTGCTAGCTAGCATTATAGATCTGGGTATAGATCACGCCCACTTGAATAGGGAACCAGAACTCAACAAAGACATGGAATAAAAACAGTTATGGGAAAAACGCCTGGCTAAAGATAACAGAATGCCAGATCCTGGCCTTTTGATTAATTGCCAAGATATTTTATCTCTTTACAATGATAAATTGTAGTAGCTACTCTCAATACATTCAGGTGCACCTTCTTTTTAGATTTTAACAGTTTGCTCTTTCTTCCCTTTCCTTGCCATAGTCTACCTGCCTCTGAGCTTCAAAAATTTATGAGAAAGAGGATTAAGAGTTTTAAGGACATAGGCAATAAATAAGTTTATTTATAATTAGTTTATTATTTACTATGAAATCGCATGTAAAAATATCTCACAACCAGTTGTAATCTGCCTCCAGAATATCACTCTTTGATCATATTGCTTTAAATATAGTATTATTTTTGCTCAAGTTGTCTTGCTTGTATCTTTTTCATAAACTAAAATAATCCAAAAGATTTTCTTTTTAATGAGTTTTAAACCCAGCATTAATTAGCAGTCTGCCCCAGTTTTCTATACATTGTAGATTCTGCTTAAAATAACTTTTTTTGTGTATTTATACATAGGCATCTGCATGACTATTTAGGCTGTGAGGTGCACTTTAAAAATGTAGGATTTATAAATAGGGAGAAATGAGCAATCTACTCGGTTTACCAGAGACCCAGGAAAATTTGTTTCTATACAAAGACTATAGTTTTCAGTTCATACTTAACCTATAAGGTTTTCAAAAACTGCATAGATGACAAAAATTTCATCTTTTTTGTTATTCCTTCATTTAGTAAAGCTTATTCTTTTTACAAAACAACTAAAGAGTGAGTAGCTTATATATCTAGACTTCGCTAGCCAGAGTTGAACCAGAAAATTTGATCAGAGTCGGATTGCAGAAAACTGTATATGCCGTTCTAAACTTCATCTTTGAGCAATGGGAATTTGTCTGGCTGTTTTGTTTTGTTTTGTTTTGTTTTGTTTTGTTTTGTTTTGTTTTGTTTTG
>NW_019154091.1:20681423-20712882 GCF_002288905.1 Enhydra lutris kenyoni
ACAGTGAGAAGAGCAGATCTGAGTTTCAGGGATATTTCTTGGGACTCTGAAGGGCTGTTTGCAAAGTGAAGATTCTGAAAAAGAAGAAACTAGTTAGAAGGCTATTATGATAGTTCTTGCTGAAAGTGGACCATGGCAATGGCTGTGCGAGGGAGAGAATAAGAGCAAAGAACTAATCAAAGAGAATGTTTCTTATAAGAGGAGAATGTTTAGTTTGGAGAAAAAACCCACACACAAGGTTTCTAAATAACTCAAGATCTTATGTTTGGTCTCAAATTCTCTCTGTCTCACTTACTCTTTCTCTCTTAAAATTTCTGTGGGTGGATGGCTTTTATGAAGGCTGTGGTTTCTTCTAGAGGAGATGTTCCAAGTAAAGGGAGCATTTTAAGTTGTATTAGTTAAAAAATGGTGGCCTCGTTTTACTGTATCTTCGATATTCTTTAGATACATAATAAAAAATAAATTTAGATTAATTTAAATCAGGTTCTCTAAGAGTGAGGCTAAAACAAGAAAGACTGAAAGCTTTGCTCATAACGAGAAAAGCTCACTTAATCTCCTTTATTAAAATTATTAATTAGATCAGGGCATGACTTCCATGAAAATATCGTCTTCTACTGCAAAACAAGAAGAGAAAAAAATGCTCCCAAAATGCACATCCACTTTTTTTTTTAAGACTTTATTTATTTGACAGAGAGAGAGAGAGAGAGAGATTACAAGTAGGCAGAGAGGCAGGCAGAGAGAGGGTGGGAAGCAGGCTCCCTGCTGAGCAGAGAGCCCGATGCAGGGCTTGATCCCAGGACCCTGAGACCATGACCTGAGCCGAAGGCAGAGGCTTAACCCACTGAACCACCCAGGCGCCTCATACATCCACTTTTTTAGAGAAAATGTTCCTTATTATGTAACTTCCTCTCAGTACCAGAGCTCAGATCTGTTCCTCTTCAAAACCCCATTAGTGTCTCTCTGCCTCTATGCATCTTTGGCTTTCAGTTTCTTCTTTTTTTTTTTTTTTAAATCTGTCTTGAAAGCATGTTGACAATAGCAGTATTAGGAGCACTATTTATACTTAAGAGCCAATATTCATCTTGGAAATAACACTACCTTTAGTATATACTTTTAAAATTTTTATTTAAAAAATAAAAATGTTAATAGATAAGCTTCTAACAATAAATGTAAAGATTTAAAAAATATGACCACATAATATTAGCTTCTTCTATAAAGTGGCTAGTATTATTTAGTTATAACAATCCATGCCTCAAACATTTGCAAAAGTCAATGGCAGTGTATCTACTCATTTATTTATTCAGTCACTTGACAACTATGTTTTGAGAACCCCTTTAGTGCCAGGTACTTCTTTGGGCTCCATAATCTAGCAGTGGTTAAAATAGAGACATGTGCTTATGTCATGGAGCTTATAGTGTGGTCAGGAAGAGACAATAAACAAACCCATTTAAGCAAATATATACAATGTTAGGTAGTAATAAATATCCTGGTTGAAAATAAAGCCAAAAGAATGTTGCAAATTTAAGTAAGGTGGTCAGATAACACCTTGATGAGAAGGGGACCTTCTAATAAAGTTCTGATTGAAACAAATAAGAAACAATCTAGGAAAAGGCAAAGGAAATGGCAAGTGCAAAGGTCCTGAGGTGGAAGTATTCCTAGCATGTTTAAGCAGAGGGAGAATGATTATACCACAAAGGGATTAAGATGAAAATATTCAGCGGTGAAAATCAGAGGAGAGGGGTGCAGATAGTGTAGGACATTGTAGGCAATATCTAAATGACTTGGACTTGAGTGAGTGAGTGAGAGAATGAGATAAGAAGCAACTTGAGAATTGTTAAGGTAGGTGTGTGAGGTAAGAAACCACTTGAAAATTGCGAGCAAAGGGTGGTAGTGCTGGTCTGACTTTGGTATAAACAGGATCTCTTGACTACTGTGTTGAAAATAGACCAAAGTAGGGCAACTACTATTATTGGCACTGGTTTTGAACTCTTCCCTGAGGCAGCTTTATCTGAGTTAATCTGATTGTGAGGAGCAGAGGCCAAGACTATAAGAATCAAGTCCATGGACAAACAGAAATAGCAGTTAAGAAATCAGGGTCAAAGTAACAGCTAAAATTCAGAGAAGCTCACAGCTCAAAGATATAGGTCATGTAGCAGGTCAGGATATGCACATCATTAGTATGAGTGAATGAATGACCACTTGACACCCTAAATGATTTTTAATATAATACCCAAGAAAGATAAAATCTGTGTATGTTAATTTAAATTATATTTTAAAAACAAATAACTTACATATTTTAGAAATGGAAATTGAACAGTTCCTATTGTACATAACTGGAGGCCTGTGGTTAGATTGAGGCGATACTGGATGCTGGAGTGTTGTCTGTAGAGTGTGTGCTTTGGTCTGGAAGCTTTCTAATAAGAAGTGGCTAACAATTTAGATAAAATGTGCAAATGAATTCAAAATTAATAAAAGTCGTGGAAATTATTTAATTCAGCAACATTTATGGAATGGTCATTATGTTCCAAGCATTTTACTACAAACAGGTGCTTAGCAGGGATGGGGGTCAGGGGTGCATAGGACAGGGAGAGTGTATACTACAGTGGTTAAAGCTTCGGCCAGAGAAACTAGAATTCCAATTCTGATACTCTTAGCTTTATGACATTGGTAAGTAATTTAATTCTTCTAAACCTCAGTTTCTTCAGGTATAAATGGAGATCTCAATTTCTGTTTCATAGGGCTGATGGAAGATTAGATTAAATAATTACATGAAGTGCTTAGCAGAGAGCCAAGTACACAATGACCCAGTTAATGGTGACAGTTGCTCTGTTACTGGTTTGTTTTTTTTGTTTGTTTGTTTTTTGGGGGTTTTTTTGGTCTAAGTTTAAGAGTTTATAGGTTAGGACAATAAATATACACTTCACAATGTTACATGTTATAAAATAGATTGATACTGTATGCAGATAGATGGTTCAATGTAATTGCAAGGAAGATATATCTAAAGATAGCTGTAGGAATCAAGAAAGACATCACATAGGTAGATAAGGGAGAAAATAAGTTGGATTTTGGAAAATGTTCAAGGTAGAGGTCATCATTCACTAATTCATTCATTATTAGTAATTTTGTGTATGCTGTATTCTGGAACTATGCTAAGAACTGAAAATGCACATCTTTATAAGAAATAATCTTTGCCCACCATTTTCCATTATGATGGGAGCAACTGGTGAGAATCAACTGTTACACTATGGCAGTCTGTGTTCCCTAAAGCTTCCTGTTGGTTATACACCCTTAGAGGGGACTTGAAAGAAGGTAAATGAGTTTGAAGTAACGAGAGGAACAAAATGAAAAGAAAATCCTGCAAGTATCCATTTTAGGTGCTTTATAAGTATGTTTTCCTCATATTAGGGGAGGACACTTAGAAGCAGGGATGCTAATTATCTTGTCCGATCATTTAACCAGGAAAGGGAAGAATTGGGATGCACATGGCTGCAGCTAACTTCAGGGGAAAGGGAAGCACATGTTGCTATGTGCCCAAAAAGAAAGAAGACCTGGATTATTTGTCAGCATCTCTCATGACAACCACAGATGGCTCTCTGCTTTGAGGAGTTGGTCAGAACTCGTGGAACCATCAGATACATAGAAAAAATAATTTTTATTGCACTTTAGATTACATGATCTCTAACTACTAATTTGTATTAGAGTAGGACTGGCCATGTAGAAGGAGAAGCACTAACCCCTTTGAGGGAGACAAAAACCTTAGAACTTTAACAGGGTTCTTTCTGTGTACAATTGAATTGTGTTAAATAAGAATTTTGTGAAACCCTTATGTGCTGCAGGTGTTATTGCTCACATCATTTCTTCCTTTCAAAAGGGATCAGAAGCACAGAAATAGCTACTACCAATGATCTCAGGGCAATTATTGGGGCATCTTCCCTCCAAGAGAATGGGATCAAGATTGCATTTGATTGGTGATCTCAGGAAGATGAGTGCCTTCCAACCATGGACTGAGAGGGTGTACATCATTTATACCTTTAGGTGAGGGAGGCAGAGAGATCTTTGGTTTTTACCCTTTATTCCCTGGCTGACTTTAAAGAATTTTTTAATCCCCCTGAGCTCTACTCTCCTCATCTGTAAAATAGGGAAAATAATATTCACTTCAGAGGCTTCTCAAATATAAATAGGATCTAATGGGAAGTTCTCAGCATGGTACATACATGATAACTCATCCTCCCTTCTCCCCCTTTCTCTATTCCTCAGCAGTATAATTATTATTAGCTGAGCCTCTACCTCCAAGGAAAGAATTAACTGAGGAAAGAGGATGAACTCTCCTGGGGCATTGCTTTTGACTCTGCCTCTCTGCTCCAATGTAGAATCAAAGACAGAGAGGAGATAAAAGGAAAGAGAAAATGAGAGTTACAGACTTTTTTTTTTTTTTTTTAGTTTATCAGCAATTTCTGTAGCTGGAACAGAAGAAAAAAGTAGTCACTGACTCCCCCTCGTTGTTATTGTGGTTGATAATAGAACTTGGAGAGCAGATGTGGAATGGCGCACCCTTCAAAGAGACATTACAGAGGCGTTGTACAGAGATAGGACGTATGTCCTAGCAGGGAGAGGATGGTCCATGAGTTCGCAGCAGGGGTGGCAGAGTCTGCAAAGGGTAATGTAGCAGAGGTACTGAAGTTCTCATAGCGTTGTATCTGCTAGCTTATAGTATTGGCTTGTGACCAGCAGGCCAAAAATGTCAGAGAGAAAGAGTATCTCAACAATTTCCTTCTTCCATTGCTTGATGCACAATGCTTTTCTTTATCTCACTTTCTCAAAAGGAAACATGCATTTTTAAATCTCTATGACCAGATCTTCTGACAGGATGCAGCAAGAAGGGCACACCATAATTGTGATATTTTTGCAAAAAATTAATGACCTCAGTGTAATCATGAGAAAATATCAGATAAACCCAGATTGAGACTCATTCTATAAAATATGTAACCAGTACTCCTTAAAAAGGTTGAGGTCATAGAAGACACAGAAAGGCTGAGAAACTATCACAGGTCAAAGTAGACTAAGAAGACATGAGGACTACAACATGGCATTGTGGTGTCTTGGATTGGATTCTGGAACAGAATAAAAGTATTAGTGGAAAAATTTAGGAAATATGCATAGTTTATAGTTTGTACCACTGTTAATTTCATAGTTTTGACAAATGTTGATGGTTATGTAAGATGTTAACAGTAGCTGAAGCTGGGTAAATGGTATATAGGAACTCTGCTATCTTTGTAACTCTTCTGTAGATTTAAAATTGTTTCAAACTAAATTAAAAGGGAATTCTATGGCACATACCACAGCATGATCTCTTGAGCCATGTCAGCTTTATATAAATTTGTGAGAATGAAGGCTGTCGGGTTTTTGTTCATTTTATCATCATTTGGCATAAGGTGTCCTTCTCATCTGTCTCTTTCCCAGCCAATTTTAGTGAAGAGCCAGGGAAAGGAAAAAATATGGAAAAAGGAAATGGAGCCCTGCCCATGTAGGTAAACTACAGAAACTCTTTAGAACTAGAACTTAAGATGGTGTTTAAAAAGTATCCCAAAAAGACGTAAGAGATATGGGGACTTACTTAGATGCAAAAATGTCATGAGGAAAGAGAAAAGGTTCTTTTTATAGTTCATCCTGATTATGTTTTTCTAATGTAACTCATATACTAAAAGCATAAAGGAAATTCCATGTTCTAATAAAGAGGAAATTAATTCACAAATAATCTTGGAAAGAAGAGATATTAAGTCACTAGTTTCATCCAGAAATTCAAAAGCATCTCATTTTTTTAATCCTTAATTTTCAATATTGTTGAGCCAACAAGTAAGTGGTAATGAAATGACCTTAAAATGTGGCCTCAGTACAGTTGCTTCTGTGGTTTTATTAATCACAAAGAACAATCTCTAAGAGGCGTATTTCTGTAGTCACAACTGTCATTGGTGAATAAAGCATTTGGTTGTCTCTAGGGAAGTGGGACCTCTGCCAAATAGCTCATATGCATGAGGAGCTAAGCATGGGTTAGAACATGTATTTTGACCTTTATGATTCAGGACTATTAATTATGACAATTTTTTTTTCTTTACAGAGTGTTGAATTCTTTAAAAAAAAAAAACTGTAACCCCACTCTCCAGGGAAATGGTGCTCTAGTATGGCTTAAGCCACTTTCAAGTCTATTAAGTCAGCCCTATTTTCTTGGCGGCGTCATAGTCCGGAAGAGCAGGATGTGGTCCATTGCATAAGATACCTACTTTCTCAGACTTACTTTTTATGACTCAAAGCTACCTCCTTTTCTGTCTTACTAACCCATCCTTCTAGTCTTACTCACATAAACATAGCATCATCAGCATCCCATAATACACATATACTCAGAATATCCTTTCTGTTTTATTTCTGAATGTTGAATTATCTCATACCATCTTAGAGGGGTGGCTGCTAGAAACCCTAGGCTCTGCTCATATGTGTTAAAGCTGACAAAATATATAGAGTAAAAATTTATTGATACCATTTTCCCCTTCACACAGATTTATGATTATTTTGCCACATTTGCTTCATGTATTTCCTTCTCCAAGTTTTTATCTGGATCACTTGAAAGTAAGTAGCAGACAGCATGGTACCTCACCCCTAAAGACTTAGCACGTCTCTTGTAACAGTGGAGACTTTCTTCTATTATAGTACAATACTATTATCGCATCCGAGAATTTCACACAATAGTATTCTCCAGCAGTCCACAGTCAGTCTTCTCCCATTCTCCCCAAAGTACTCCTATTATTTATAGCTCTTTTATTCAGTCCAGAATTTAATCAAGGATCACATGGATCCATAATTTGATCTTCCATGTGCTCCATTTTCTAAGATTGATTTGCCTATTGAAGAATCAAGGTGATTCTCCTTTCTCATACCCCATTTCACAAAAGCCTATCTCCCTCTATAGAAAAGAAAGATGAAAGGAGAAAGGAAGGATGGAAGCAACAAAAGAAGGGAGGGAAGGAGGGTAAAAGGGAGGGATATAAGGTATCATTTTCACCCAATTTACATTTTTCATGGTACATAGTTCTAAGTTATAAAAACTCCTGAGACACCAAACAATAAAACAAAGCATAGCATTGGCATCTGTGAAGTATTGTTTAATCAACTTACAATATTCCTCCCTAACTTTTCTATTATGCTATGCATTGCCAATAAAATTTACTTCCTCTATCTTATAAACATCAAACTTTATATGTATACTGTTTTTCTTTGAGTAACATTTTATCTAATAATTAGTCAATAATTTTGACTATTAACAATTTGACTAATAATTTTGACTAATAACAGTTTGTGAGAATTCAAACCAGAGGAAAATTTAAAAATTGAACCTTATAATATTATACATTTTTGCCTTATGATATTATTCAAGTTTAAAAATCGAGCCTTATGCTACTATACATTTTTACACATTTAAATGTATTTATTGCAGGCAGTTATGTTGGGCGATTAGGGAGTGACTCTAAGCTTAGAAATACATTCCAAGTAGTGAGAAATGAAATGGAAATACAATTTAGGTAGAAGAAAAATGCAAAATTTCAGTCTTAGAGAAGAATTTGTGTTTTTTTTGTTGTTGTTTGGTTGATAACAGTGATATAAAATTGCAAAGGTATTATAATTCAGTTTGATGTATTTAAAAGAATGATGTAAGAGCTTTATTTTAATATGCCAAATATATACATATATCACTACAATATATTAGAAATTCCATAGTTTGTTTCCAATTAAACATAGAGTAACAAATTATATATATATCACTTTAAAGATGTAGGAGGAGGTACATTCCCTAAATTTCATAGGGAATAATTGAACAAATATATTTGAAGACCAGTGTCCTAAATATTTTCAAACCATGACTTTTCGTCATATTTACAACAGTGCCTCTCCCATTCCCATTCTCCATGTTGGCTCTGGTTCTTCCTCTAATAAAATGGACGTTCCCATCATGACATCTCATCTACTTATGCCTTATGCCTGTGTTCTATCTTTGTTGTTACTATGGGAAACCTAGTCCTGCTCCTGGCAAAGTCCAATCCCTTCTTCAGCTCCCCTCTTGCCTACACAAAGACATTTTCAATAACCTTCCTTTCTTTCTCCTTGTAGCATCAACATTCAAAAGTTGGTTCTTTTGAATGTGAATACCGTTTTTAAAAACGCTTTGATTCCACTTAGGGTTCTACCTACACTCCCCACCACAATTTCTCTCATTTTTATAGCAAAATGACTCAGAAAATTGAGAATGCTTGTTGTCTCTAATTTCCCTCCTCAAATTCCCTCAGGCTCTTGCCCTATCTCTCCAGCAAAACTGATAATGTCAAGAATATCGGAGTTTTCCATGTTACCAAATCCAGTGATTAAATTTTAGTCTTCAAGGGTATTTGACTGAGCTGATTATTCTCTTCATGCACCATGTTCCAGCCTTACAGTAATAACATTCTATGTTTTTTCTCCTCTCTCTCTGGCCACTCTCACTCAGTTTCTTTTATTATCTCCCTCCTTATCTTCCCAATATTTAGATATTGAGGAGTACACTGGACTCAGTCTTCGGACCTCTTCTTTTTTTAAATGTGTTATATCATATGTCTTGGTAGTTTTTGTCTGAATTATATACTTAACTACCATTTTATAAATAATGACTCCCAAATTAATGTCTCCAGCTTGGACCTAAACTTCAGATTAAAAAAAAAAAATACATCTTGGTTTTCTAAATGGCATCTCAATTTAACATATCAAAAACTGAGCTACTGACTTCCTACCCCTTGCTTCACACCTACTCTTTTCAAAATTTTCCACATCTCTCTTCTGTTCTTCTAGTTGCTTTGGCCAAAATTCATTGACTCATCTCTTTATCTCACACCCACAGATAATTTTTCAACATATCCTGTTGGCTTTATCTTCATAGTATATTTTTTATATACTGGCTACTTAATCTAGTTACTTCAGTCACTTCCGTGGCTAACATTCTGGTTCAAGTCATCCTTACCTTTCTCTCTGGGTTCTTGCAATGGCCCTCTCATTGGTATTCCTCTCTTTCCCTACTTCAGTCTCTGTCACAAGCAGCTGCCCAGAGGATTACATCAACACTGAAATTGGATCGAGTCACTTCCCTGCTCAGAATCTTCCAGTTGCTTCTCAAAAGCCTCAAGTCCTTACAATGGCCTATAGAGTCCCAAGTTACCTCTGGGAACTGGTCTCCTTTGCTTTGCTTTCTTGCTCACTCTGCTCAAAATACTCTGTCCTTTGTACTTGCCCTTCTAGCATATCAGATATGATATGCTATCCTACCTCTCAGGTATCCACATGGCTTACTCTGTCATCATCTTTACACCTTTGCTCAAATGTCACACTATCCCTGAGTGCTCTCTTTCTTCGCTATCTAAATTGCACCTCCACCACTCGCTGTTTTGTTCTACTCTCTAGCACCACCACCACCTAATATTATCCCTACTTGCCTGTTTGTCTTTTTTATTGTCTGTACCCCTTCCACTGTCCCTGCAACGATTCCCACCACCATTCCTTGCAAGCTCCCTAAAGGTGAGGATTTTTGTCTGGTTTGACCATATACAGTCTTCTACTCTATTTCCATACTCTGGCGGAGTCCCCAGTCCTCTTCTAGGAAGTCTATCAATATTTTTGAGTAAATGAATCCATGGTAAATATAATGAATTTTTGAAAAAAGAATTATGAGGAGATACTCTGGCCTTTTTTTTTTTTTTTGCAGATTTTAGTGTATCAAACATAAGTAGCATAATACCTACATGATACATCTTTTCCTAAAATAATTTGTAAGATAATTTTAAACACAAAACTCTTTCTGCTTAGGTTTGAATAATTATGAAGAAAAAAGAATTGATTACATTCTGGGACAGTTGAAGAAGTATTCATTGACATAGTAGGACATGAGCTGGGCTTTAAATAAAGAATGTAATATTTAGAAATGTAGAAAGGTGAATACCAGGATGATCCAAGCAAGAGAAATGAGATGAAACTACACTGAACAGGCAGGGATGTGTGTAAACTTGCTTTTCTTCCTGAGCAGAGCATCTCAGTTAAAGGGGAGAAGCTATGGCTTAAGGATGTAGGTAGAGGCTAGTACCTTGAACGAAGGGCTGAGAACTTTTCACTTTATCCTCAAGACATGGGATATTTATCAAATGCGAGGTGACATATTTTGAGGGGGGAGTATGGGAATGAAATGCTAAACAAAGTGTTGGATAGATGATGTTCTGGCTGTAAGATTAATTAAACATAAGAAAGACAAAGTAGAGAATCTGGATTGGCAATTATTTCAGTAGAGTGAGGATGAAGCCTTAAAAAAAAAAAAAAGTAATGCTGAATTCCAGGAAAATAGCAGAAAGTAATTTTCCTGAAGCATGGGAGAATGGAAAGATACAGTAATTTGTAAGAAGGGTTGCAAAAGTCTAACAGAGTGGGTGAAAAAGGAAGACCTCTCTCAGAAGATAGTGTTGAGGAGGGGAGAGCATTCCAGGCATAATGAATAGCAAATGCAAAGTCTATTTGCAGGCAAGAGTTTAGTGTAAAAAGGGAATGGGTAAAAGTAGCATTATGCTAAGTAGGAAATGGCTGGACATGAGGCCAGAAATTAAGTCAGAAGTCTAGAAGAAATGAAGTCAGATAATGGCTTACCATCGACAAATTAGGGCATCATTTCCTTATCTGAAAGACAGTTAGTAGAGGAATTATGCTTCGAAGAAAGTTGAATGAGTTGAGAATGTTAGACGTGAGGAGAATCCATGGAACATGTCTAAGCCAATGTCTCCATGCTGCAAGAAGAGGGATAGAGTGAGAAACAGGCAGGAAAAGAGCGGTAAGGCTGAGGGAAAAAGGCACATGGAAAGGTAGGAGGTGGAAGGTGCTCTAACAGAGAATGTGCTGGTTTGGAAGCCTTAGGAAGCCACAGAAGATTTTGCTGTTGCCTTTTCTCCTGCAAAGTCAAAGTCAAGGCCCCTTAATAGCATTTGCTTTTATCTGATGAATGTGAATCTAACACCCAGAACAGGATGGAAATATACAAACTTTAGTAAACCTCTAATTGTGTTTAGTGCTTTTATGTTTACATGTTCTCAAGCATAAACATCCAGCATAGAAGAAATAGTATGTTCCTCATTTAGAAATATTAGTAATGGCAAAATGGTGATAGAGACAACCATGTTAAAGAACGATCGCAGTGGCCTGGATGCATTTCTCTCTACTTGGCAATAATGACCTTCCACTGAGGCAGGTGTTTACATTTATGTTGAGTTTCTACTGTTTGCACTTGCAATTTTCAGTGGATTGCATTTCCAGGAATATCATACAAAGCAACATGCCCCAAAATGAATTATCAGCAACAACAATAAAATCAGAATTGTCGAAAGGGTGACCTTATACCTCCTAAAATTCCCAGGGAAACCATCAGTGAAACAGCAGATGTTGTAAATAAGTTGTATATTTCTCAACTATATAATTAGTTTATTCAGTATGAATTTATTAAGCATCTACCATGTGCTCAAAACTGCAAAGCTGTTTATTCGTGATACCAGGAAAAATGTTAGGACTTATAATGAGGAAGATCTTATCATGGAGAACATTGACATATATACAAAAGAAGACAGTGAGAATAAGTTAAAAAAAGAGGGGGGTATGAGATATATGAGAAGGAAAGAGAGAAAGAGAAAGGGAGAGGGAGATCATTTATTTCTAACTGGTGGAATATCTGAGTGGCCTTCTCTATGCTGGTGGAATACAAAATGGATCTTTTTTAAAAGATTTTGTTTCTTTATTTGACAGAGAAAGAGAGAGAGATCACAAACAGGTAGAGAGGCAGACAGAGAGAGAGGAGGAGGCAGGCTCCCCACTGAGCAGAGAACCCAATGCGGGTCTCAATCCCAGGACCCTGAGATCAGGACCTGAGCTGAAGGCAGAGGCTTTAACCCACTGAGCCACCGAGGCACCCCAAAATGGATCTTGAGGGTAGGGAGCATATCATTAGTAAGCTATGCAGCCAGAATTAGGGCAACATTCTTTTCAACCTCCACTTGTGCAATGTTTTGAGTTGTTAAATACGATGCATAGGAAAGTTTCAAAGAATATAGCATTTTTTCAGGTCATATATAGCTAAAATACTGTAAGGTCTTAAGTAAGATTATACTTGATAGAAATTTTATTGCACACAAAAAGTTTTATGGATAGCAACTAACAACTGAATTATTTGAAGTTATGTGAAAATTAAACTTTAATCAAAGACAAGTTTGTAGATTGTTTTTTCAAGATTGTGTGATGGTGGGGTATAGTAATTATTTAACAGAGAATTAAGATAAAGGCTCTTTTTTAAGTATCTTTTTGACTACCTGATCCATAATCAAAACTGTCTAATAATATTTCTCTGTTATTTTGATTGCTTTAAAGTGGTGCTTTGAAGCATACATACATGCAAACATTCAAATAAACAGAAAAATCAGAAATAATGTCCTTGAACATGGAAAAAAATATCTTGAACTTTCCTATTACCCCCAGAATATTTGGTAAAATATATTATTAATAATTTGATCTATTAATAATATATTTATATGTTATTGCTAGAATACTGAGCTGCTAGAGAACCATTTTTGAGCTTTCTCTAATACTTTGACACTTTAAATATCTGAAAATTCATGAACTACCTGAGTAATTAACAATGCCCATTAGTACAGTTTATCATTTTTGTAACTCTCAGTGTTACCAATTAAAATATGTTGAGAATGGTAAACAGTATATCTGACCTAAGAAAAATTGAACATTGGTGATCTGGTCTAACTAATTTGTAAAAATAAAACAGGGTCTTATTTATGTGGCTGACCTCTATGAACTTAAAGCTGTTGTACTGTGCTCAGTTTACCTCTGTTCCATTGTTTATCATTCATTCAAACATTTCAGGATCCTGCTCTGCTCAAATACCTCATGTGAGAAGCTTACAATAAAAAGACCACAGTTTCTGCCCTGCAGAGTCATGTGGTCTTGTGTGGGAGTTAGACATCTGCACACATAATTACAGGACCATAAATAGATCCCCTGGTCTATGGGAAACCTCAGGACAGATTTCTTTTTGTTGAAGACAGGCTTCTTAGAATAAAGGATATGCCATCTAAGCCTCAGAAAATGAAGAAGAAACGTTCAGGTAGACAGGGCAAGCAAGATCAGCATGAGCAGAGGAAACAGGTGGTTCAAAGTAAGAGAGATCCAGTGCCTTCGGTAAATGCTGTAATGTCATGGGACAAACTCAGATGCCATCCGGAGCCAGATTGCACATGGATTTTAAGCAGGATGATAATTGTGTTTTTGAAAGATCACTTTGGTGATGATGTGGAGAGAAAAAGCACTGGATGCAGGAAGAGTTGTTAGGAATCTGGGCAAAAAATAATCTTGATGTTAACTAGTGGAGAAGGAGAGGGTGGATACATACAAGAAATAGCAAAAATGTAGAATTTCAAAACATGATGATCAATTGGATATTATGACAGAAAGGGAGAAATCTTTGTGTTGTTTGTTTCTCTCCCTTTTAATATGTATGTTTGTATGTGTGTGCTGGTGGTAACTTCAGTGACATCTCGAATTATGATGGAGCAGGGAGGCACACAGTCTTTAAGGACCATCCCTGCAAAACGACATATGGACCCACTGTGTTCACTCACCATTATTTGTAACAGTCAAAATATGGAAACAAACTGTCGTTGATGGATAAATGTATAAAGAAAATGTGGTGTGTGTATGTGTATATGAATATTATTCAGCCATAAAAAGGGAATCTTGCCATTTGTGACAACACAGATGGATCTTGAGGGCATTATGCTAAGTAAAGTAAATCAGACAAAGGCAAATACAAAATAGAATCTAAGTTAAATTAAATATGGAATAATAATAACTAAAAATTTTTTTAAAAACCCTCACACATGTAAAAAAGAGATTGGTAATGGTTGACAGAGATGGGGTGGAGAGTGGGAGAAAGGGGGAACGGGGCTGAAAACGTAAAAACTTCCAGTTTCAGAACAAGTAAGTCGTGGGGGTGTATAGCATGGATACTAGAGTTAGTAATACTGTATTGCTATTTGAAAGTTGCTAAGACAGTAGACGACTTATTGCAGTGCTTATTTCATAATATAGACAGTTACTGAATTATTACCTTGTACATCTGAAACTTAATATAATGTCAATTATGCCTGAATTAAAAAATAAATTCTAAAATGGCAAAATGACAGGTGATGAAAATTTTAAGTAGAGGTAGTGGGAGGAAGTATATAACAAAGCAGTATATATTACACATTTATGCATTTGCTAGTAAAAAGTGGAATTGATTCTGGCTTCACTGTGATCATACCCTCTGTATGTGTCTGATCCTATTCTCCAAATGAAAATATTTTTTTAAAACCTGCAATAATAAAATGACAGGGATAGATAGATAGATGGGAACATTTCTTTGGATAAATGCTAGAATTCTTAGCAATGATTAAGGCTTTCATAAAGTATTTAACTATTTTACATGTCTTTTAAATCACTAAATATGAAAATTTAAATGGAATGGGTGATGGGTACTAAGGAGAGCACTTGTGATGAGCACTGGATGTTATATATAAGTGATGAATTACTAAATTCTACACCTGAAACCAATTTTATCATATATGTTAACTAATTAGAATTTAAATAAAATCTTGAAATTAAAAAAAATTAAATGGAAGTGCAGATGTTAATAATCAGATTTTGAGACTCATTACCCTCACACACATTACAAACTATTTACATAATACAAGTTTTATCTTCTGTCTTCTGTGGCCATGTATATTAATTACTTTTTCTGTCCATCAAACAGCTGTCTTTTTCATGATGTTAGGCTCAATGTTACTGTTTTTTCTCTGATTCTAACAGAAATAACTGGAATTGACTAGGATAAAATTCTGAGGGTGGATCTGAGAGCTTGGATGTGAAATACCAGCCATGGAAGCTGATGATTAATGGGACAATGTCAGTCTCTGTGGATAGGTGGGGCTTTGGGACATAGAACTTACTGCTAGAATCACCTGTGACATGAGTTTCCTGTCCTTAAAGACATAGGCTATGCGTTCATTCCAATAATAATAGTTAACACATAGCAAGTACTTGCACTTGCCTCTCTGAAACCTGATGAGACTGTGTGTTTGCTTCTGTGATTTAACCCTATTTTACAGATAGGTAATAAAGTAAGACACAAAAAGATAAAGTAAATTTCCCAAGGATATACAGCTATTGAAGGATGGTCCCGGGATTCTAACACAGACAGCTGCTTTTGCAACTCTGGAGAGTTGCAAAATTTAACCACTTTGCTACTTTACCTTCCCAGCAGTCCCCTTTCTCCCTCATGTAAACAGGCTAATGACAGACTGACCCCCAATAGACATCTAGTTAAGTCCATTCATGGACTTAAAACATCAGTTGATGTTCCAGATGCATCAAACTAAACACCATGAGGTGCATATTCAGATGTTTTTCATCTTTAAAAGCGGAGATCAAATTGTTTTGCAAAACAAGAATATCCATTGAGTAAGATAAAGTATATGTTATGTGTAAACATTTTTAAAGAAATTTTAAAAAGAGGTTCCCAGGATTTCATATAATTCATTATTTGAGTATAAGAAGGAAATGAGGTGGGGGTGCCTGGCTGGCTCAGTCCCTAGGGCATGGGCCGCTTGATCTCAGGGTCATGAGTTTAAACCCCAAGTTGGGTATAGAGATTACTTTAAAAAATGTTTAAAAAAATAAGGACTAAGGTGACTGGCATATGTTTTCAGGTTTACTTAAAATAAAAATTAATATTTCACTAAAAGATCACATATTTTTCTTTTAGTTTTACTGCATTCCCTCATCAACAGATTGGAGTTGACAGTTATGTAAAAGTAGTATATTTAGATGGACTAAAAATGTTGTCTACTATTATTACAATGATTACTATCAGCCAAGAGTGGGTATGAGTCTGACTCTTCTAAGCTAAAGATGTATAGTTAATTTCCTATTATTGCCAGTATGAGTTACGTAAATTAAAAATGGCATGCCTGTTAGTTTTAAGAAGTAATCACTAGCTGATTTGACGATTCAGCAACCAAGTTTGAAAATATTTGTGTATATTTATTGAACAGAGTTATGCAGTTTAAAAATATTGGCTTATGTTTATAGTAAATAGATTTGTATCCTAAAGCAATTTGTGCCTGAAAAATGCATTGATAATATCATTTCTAGAACTACCATGGTTATTTTCTCTTTCTCTGAGCTTACATCCTAAAGTTCTCTGCCTTGAGTATTAGATTGTGTTATACTGTTCATGTTATAATAAATGAGAGTGGCATGCAGTGTGGTGCTTAAAAACTTTAATGCCAAGTGACCAAGTTCAAATACTAACTTCTCCATATAAGACATTAAAACATATCAGATTGGGAAAATTACTTAAATTCTCTGTGTCTCATTTCCCCACATGCAAAAATGAGACAATCATAGTATCAACACCATGTGATATTGTGAATATTGAGTTGGCACATACAAGTTCCCTAAGACAGCACTTGAAATATAGTGAAAAATATATTTGCTGTTATTATTGATCCTATGAATTACATTGTATTAAAAATGAATTTCTAACCCTGAAAATGTATGACAGTGTATTATGTGCAATGAACTAAGTGAAATGTGTCAAAAGAGGAAATGTTCTTTCCAAACGTTCAATTTTATCCAGCAAGAGCTTTGTATTGAAAGGTAACTATTTTTCTTTAGATCTTGATGTTGAAAGATAACTAATTCACTGTTGATTCAATTATCATGGTTATAATGGATAAAATTTGAATCAGTTTAATAAATTACTTTCTGAAAACAAAACTTGTGGCCATAAATGAAGCACTTTGGCCAGTAGTCTCGACCACTTCAATCCATTGCAGCAAATTTCACCCAAACAAAACAAACCAAAACTCAAAATAAAATTGAAACAGTAACAATTTAAATGGAATTTTCAAGCATTAGGTAATAATTAGAACTTAATCCCTATTAGCACTTAAAGTTAGCAATGCTATTTGTATTTTAATGGAAGATATTTAGTAGAGAAAAACATTAAATGATACCCAAGTAGATACCTATAATGGAGATTCAAAAGCTGAGAAGATCCAGTAGGGTCTAATGCAGTTTTGCTAAAGTAAGGGTCTGACCTACTATGACGTGTACTCTCCGTTCTAATGGTTATTTATTTTCAAAGCACCATAAGGAATGCTGCTGTTATTTCAACTTGTTGAGGTATAAGTAAGTTAGAATATATGCATTTGAATAATATAGAAGCATGACACCAAATAGAACTTGTGAGTGTTGGAATTAGACAATATGAAAACAATATCTGAAAGCTTTTCTTGGCCCCGTATTCACCATTAATTCTACTTCCTCTGGAATGTTTCTGTTGTACTTTGCACATGTTTTTACCGTGAGGCCCTGTCCCATAACTATTCATCTGCTTTGTTTTACTCACCAGATAATCAGTGTCACTTGAAACAACATCTTCTTTTAACATGTCTAGTATGGAACTGGGCTTAAAACCATGTGGACTAATATTTAAAATTTATCCATTATACCTATCTCAAGAGATTTTGACTTTTAACCTGATGATATTTCAGGCCTTTTATTTGGGCTTATTTAGAAACTAAAATTACTAGAATATAATGGAATTATTAATAAGGAAATGACCTTTACCCAGGCAGTCCCACATTTCTTTTTTAGCATCCTTTAAGAATATAGTACCACAAATTAAATAGTAGGGCATTTTAAAAGTGATTCCTACCCTAGAGATACTTCAGTTTTCTGCACAAGGGCAAGAACTAATTTACTTTCATATGTTCACCAAACCAAAATAAAAGCAGGAGGTCATGCTATAAAGTACTTTGAAATGATTGCATTTATGTTAGAAATTCCCAACTGTGCAACAAGAAATTTAATTCAACTTGAAATCTGTATCCTATAGAACTGAAACTACTAGACTTCAGAAATTGGAAAACTATGTTCTGTGAAAGTTCTTTTCCATTTTGATTTTTAAATACTTTAACTTTATTTCTCTCATAATTTTTATAACATCTTTACTAAGATATAATTTATATACCAGAAAATTTGCCCTTTTAAAGTATATAATTCATTGTTCTTTGACATATTCATAAATTATACAACCTTCATGACTATCTAATTTTAGAACATTTTTATAACCCTTCCTTCCCAAAAACTTATATTGATTAGTGATCATTCTCCATTTCCCCTTCTCCAAGCCACTGCCAACTACTAAACTATTTTCCTGTTCTATCACTTATATATTCTGGACATTTCAGTTAATTGGAATCACAAAACAGGTGGTCTTTTGTGGCTGACTTATTTCACTTATCATATTTGTAATGTTTATCCATGTTGTAGTATATTTTAGTATACTTCATTTCTTTTCATTGATAAATATATTCCATTGTATAGATCTGCCATTCAATACCTAAAATTTTGTCTATCCATTCGTTAGTTGATGGACATTTAGGTTATTTTCATTTTTTGACAATTATGAATAATGTTGCTGTGAACAATCATATATAACTTTTTTGTGTAGACATGTGTTTTTATACTTTTTGGATATATAAATAAGAATGGAATTTCTGGGTTATATGGTAACTCTATGTTTAACATTTCAAAGAGGTACCAAACTGTTTTCCAGAGTGACTACACCATTTTGCAGTCCCTCCAGCAATGATGAGTGAAGGTTCTATATAACTTTTTATGATACATAGTTGAATTAAAGAAAAGTTCTATCTCCACTTTTATGGAATAACTTTCAATTTTTATCACAGCATAATCAATATCATAGTATATCTGGAACAACTCTGTTACCTCCTTAGACTGTAAGCAGAATTTAAGAGCTGGAACCTATTTTATCCATCTTTGTGATGCCAGCACAATTTTTTAAAATTTTATTTTATTTTTTCAGTGTTCAAAGATTCATTGTTTATGTATCACAACCAGTGCTCCATGCAATATGTGCCCTCCTTAATACCCACTACAGGCTCACCCATCCCCCTAACCCCTCTCCCCTCTACAAGCCTCAGTTTGTTTCTCAGAGTCCACAGTTTCATGGTTTGTCGCCCCCTCCAATTTCCCCCAATTTACTTTGCCTTTCCTTCTCCTAATGTCCTCTGTGTTTTTCCTTATGCTCTACCAGTAAGTGAAACCATATGATAATATCACTTTCTCTGCTTGACTTATTTCATTCAGCATAATCTCCTCCTTCATCCTTTCTGATGGCCAAGTAATATTCCATTGTATACAGGGACCACATCTTCTTTTTTCTAATTTTTAATTTTTTTATTAACGTATAATGTATTATTAGCCCCAGGGTTATACCACATCTTTATCCATTTGTCTGTTGAAGGACATCTTGGCTCTTTTCATAGTTTGGAGATTGTGGCCAGCACAATTTTGACATGTGACAGTTATTTTTTAAAAATCTTGAATAAATAAATGGTGATTTGGATTTATCATTTAATAAAAATATCTATAAGTATATTATCACGTTTGATTTCTACTTTCTGCCAATGTGGCATTTATGAAAGTCTGAAAACTTCCCAGTACAAAAGCCTACATAAAATGCACCAAATAGTTCATTTAAATACCATTCCAGTGTTTTCTGAAGACTGGAGCAATCTGAAGACATTTGCTGATCCAAAGAACTAGAAACTTGGGTTTAACACCAATGAGATAAATTGGGAGCAAAGGAGAAGGAAAGGGAATTGGGACTAAAACCCCTGTATCCATCCAGAACTAGTAAAGGGCCACCACACTCTCAGAGACAGAGAGCCTACAAGAAATCTAACACCTGCCGAAAGATGTCAGGAAGACTATCAGTATAAACCTGAGTTAAGAAACTAGGTTTAGAAAAAAACAACAACAGCAATGATTGACAGGATGTTGCCCTTGAAAAGGGTGGGAATTCATATTTTTATTAATCATTTAAACTTAAAGTAGTCCCTGCTTCATAGAGCTTAACAGAAGGAAAATATATTCTCCAGACCTTACAGAATTCCCACAGATTAAGATAAACCAAATATGAGCTTGCAATCACTGTTTTAAATCATGAGAAGAACTAAGTTGCCTTGTGCTAGAATCAGAAGAAACAATAAATAGCAAATTCTATTCTCAAGAATATTGGATATTAGAATTATAATGCACATAATATAAAATAAGTATAAAATATTTGAAGAATAAAGAATGAAACTAGTATGCCATGTTTTAAAATTTATTCATCAATAGCTTTATAAGAAACAAAATTTAACTACTTTTTTCTTAAAAAGGCTTATTGACTTGCATTAAAGTTGTTATTACCAAACTTGAACAGTTTAACATTGTTTTTATTTAACAAATGCAGTTTCTACGACAGGCCCAGCATGAGGAGCTGGCAATATAGCAGAGGCAAAAAAGTCTCAGGTCTGGCCCCCATCATTTACCATCTAGAAGCAGAGATTTTTATATTGGATTAGAATTAAAGCTTCTAGTTTTTTGTCTTATTGGGATCTGAAGATTTACTACCCTAGATTAATAAAAGTTGAAGGAAGAATGGCATGAATAATTTAAAATAAAATGAGAGTTAACTCTCCCAAAATTCTCATTAATTTTAAACAACCATTTTATTTCTGTGTTTTATGTATCATTGTGTTCTGAACAATTCACATTTCAACGTCTGTCAAGATTCTTCAATCAGGGTCCCCCTTCTGTATGTATCATTGACTTCACCACACAAATGATTCCAAGAGTGATCTATTCAAAGTAATAGAGCAAAATTAACAAACCCATAGCTAATTAGAAGGCTAACCCTTCTTTAAGGGTTCTTTAACCCTTCTTTAATGTACTGGGATCAGAGACTTAGAAACACTAATTAGATTTTCACATACTTCTGAAGAACAGGTACAGGGTTTTTGAAGAACACAATCAGAAGACAATAACTATTTCAGAGCAATTAAGTTATTACAGAATGGAACAGGGTGCTAGTATAGGTTTATAAGTGTGAGGTTGTTTAAAAGAAAACTGAGGTGTGCCTGAGTGGCTCAGTCAGTTAAGTGTCTGCCTTTGGCTCAGGTCATGATCTCAGGGTCCTAGGATCGAGCCTGAAGATGGGAATCCCTGCTCAGTGGGGAGTCTGCTTCTCCCTCTGCCCCTCCCCCCCGCTCATGCTCTCTTTTGCTTGCTTGTGCTCTCTCTCTCTCTCAAATAAGTAATTAATTCTAAAAAAAAAAAAAAAGAAATAAGTAAGAAAATATAAAAACACAATATGAAGGATGGGTTAAAAATGTTTTCTTCCTTGAGAGTTATAACCTCCTTCTGCTTTTTCCTGTATAAAATTCTCACTCATAGAATATGTTCTTCCTTTTGAAGTATTTATCTGTATATCTATATCTACCTATCTATTTATTTCAGAGAGAGAGTGAGGGAGAGAGAACACAAGAGGGGGTAGGGTCAGAGGGAGAAGCAGACTCCCCAGTGAGCAGGGAGCCTGATGCAGAACTCGATCCCATGACTCTGGGATCATGACCTGTGCTGAAGGCAGTTGCTTAACCAGCTGAGCCACCCAGGCGCCCCTGAAGTATATTATTAAATAAACTAGTTTAACACCAAAATATAAAATTAGGAAGAAAGAACATCTGAATATATATTTTGACTTCTAGAGATTTTTCATTCTCTCAAGCAACCTTAGGTTAAGGAAAAAAACCAAAACAAGTAAGGAGTATTATAGGACCTCTTGTCAAGTGAAATAGCTTTTCCATGGTGATGTCTCTGCATAATTTATTCATGGAAACAAATGATAAATCCAAGTCATGGTCCTGCAGTTGAAGAACTTTCTATAGGAGAAGTTTCTAACTTGGACTATTTGAAACACTTTAAGTTTTGAGGAAGATGTTAAAAAAAAAAAAAAATACAATTCCAGAACAGAATGGCAAGTGGGATTCATCTTGGGTACCAGTCTGGGGTAGTAAATAGCTGCTGCATAAAGTTGCAGCAAGAGGAATGTTACGAGGTCGCTTCAAGAAACAGATGATTATTTCAGGTTGTCTCAGGGAAGGGAGGCTCGAGTGTCAACACACACAGGGTTTACTTGATGCAGCCGTAGAAAGCTGCTTCTGGATAGCGAAAAATCAGTCTGTTATGCAGCTGATTATACATTTCACTTTGTACATGCAGTTCTATGCACTGTATGTTTTTGTAGCAGTTCAGTATTGATGGGCTTATTTCATAAATGAGTAAATATCTGTACAATATGGGTAAGTCAAGAGATTTTCCCTAACTTTAGTTTTGTTTGTTTGTTTGTTTTTAAGAAAGAGAGAGCACATTCACAGCAGACAGGGGTGAAAGAGGCAGAGGGAGAGGGACGGAGAGAATCTTAAATAGACTCCATGATCAGAGTGGAGCCTGATGTGGGCACGACCAGGAGATCATGACCCAAGCCAAAATCTAGAGTCAGATGCTTAACTGACTGAGCCATTCAGGTGCCCCTGGCTAAGCCTTTGCCAAAAATTTCTTATGAGCAGTTGAAAAGGTTAAGCTGAGGAGTGGTTTTCCATATATATTTTTTTTCTGGAAAATGTGTCTTACAAAGCCGTTCTCTAGAAAGCAGTATTCTGAGACTCTTTTTGCTTCTACTGACCAGAAAGATTCAGATATTAGAGGAAGTCCCCTGGGAGAAGAAGGAAAAATGGCGTATTTCTTATGTAAAGTGTTTTCTGACTCCTGGGTGGCTCAGTTGGTTAAGTGTCTGCCTTTGACTCAGGTTATGATCCAGGGGTCCTGGGATTGAGTCCCCACCCCCGTAATTGGGGCTTCTTGCTCGGTGGGGAGCCTGCTTTTCCCTCTGCCTGCCTCTCCCCCTTCTTGTGCTCTCTGACAAATAAATAAATAAAATCTTTTAAAAATAAAAAAGAGTGTTGTTTTTATTATCTTTTATTGCTAGGGAAGGGACACCAAGATGATCAAAAGGGTAGGAATGAAAAAATTTCCAATAGCAGCAATAAACAAATGTTATTGAAATTGAAAATATTAGGTGTCCACAAGAAGACTCTTTTTATTAAAAAAAAGAATATGCCAGTGTGTTGTTACCTTAATAAATTTAGCAAGGTTCAGAATCTAGCCCTTTGCTGGGCAAATCCAGAAATTTGTTTTTTTGGGTTTTTTTTGTTTGTTTGTTTGTTTTTTTCAATGTCTTTGAGTGGTAGCTAAACTCATATGAACGAAGAGGAAGTTAATAATGTCATTTACCTGCTTAAATCCCTTCCCTGGCTCCCCATTCCCTTCATCAAAGACCAAAACAAATAGCATAGCTTATACTCCACTGTAGCTATACTGAACTACTATTTTTTTAGATGTTTTATTGAAACATTCACATACCATTTACATACACATCTGGGAGATATTTGGAGTTTGACTCCAGACCATTGCAATAAAGCAGGTATCATGGGACCTGGGTGGCTCAGTGGATTAAGCCTCTGCCTTCGGCTCAGGTCCTGGTCTCAGGGTCCTGGGATCAAGCCCTGCGTTGGGCTTTCTGCTCAGCAGGGAGCCTGCTTCCCACTGACTCTCTGCCTACTTGTGATCTCTCTCTTTCTCTGTCAAATTAAAAAAAAAAAAAAATCTTTAAAAAAAAATGAAGCAGGTATCACAATAAAATGAGTCAAATGATTCTCTGGTTTCCCCATGTAATCTATTAAGTGTGCAGTTGCATTACATCTGAAGAAAGCAGTATACATACCTTAATTTAAAAATACTTTATGGCTAAAAAATGCTAACTGTCATCTGAGCTTTCAGGGGTCATAAACACTGATCACAGATCACTATAAAAATATTGTAATAATTAAAAAGTTTGAAATATTGGGAGAATTGCAAAATGTGACACAGAGACACAAAGTGAGCATATGCTGTGGAAAAATGGTGCTGACAGACTTCTTGCACTCAAGGTTACCGCAAGCCTTCAATTTGTAAAAAACGCAATTATCTGCTAAGTTCAATAAAGGGAAGCACAATAAAACATGGTACACATTATAGTTAACCCATTTATAGTGCAATTCATTCGCTTTTTATTAGATTCACAGAGTTAAGCATCCATCACCACAATCAATTTTAGAACGTTTCCATTACCTGCAGAAGAAATTGCAAATCTCTTAACTATCACCTCCTCCAATCTACTCACTTCCCCTAGCTCTAGCAACTACTAATTTATTTTCTATTTCTATATATTTGCCTACTTGGGATATTTCATATTAATCAAATAATACCATACTTGGTCCCTTGGGCCTGGCTTCTTTAACTTAGCATGGTATTTTCAAGGTTTATCCATGTTACAGCATGTATCAAGATTTTATTTCTGCATAATATTCCATTTTACATATATATTACATTTTTTTCATCCATTCTTCAATTGTTGGATGTTCAGGTTGTTTCTACTTTTTAGCTATAATGAATAATGCTGCTATGATCACCCATGTATAAATTTCCATGTGGACATATGTTTTCCACGTTCTTGAGTATATTCCTAGTAGTGAAATTATTGAATCATAGGATAAGTATGTTTTACCATTTGAGACACTGCCAGACTGTTTCTTCAAAGCAGCTGTACCATTTTACATTTCAGCCAGCAGTGTATGCGGCTTCTTCATTCTTGCCAACACTTGTTATTATTTACCTTTTTGATTATAGCCATCCTAGTGAGTGTGAAGTGGTATCCCATGGTGGTTTTAATTTGTATTCCTGTGATGGTTAATGATGTCAGATATCTTTTCATTTGCTCACTGGCCATTTGTATATCTTTGGAGAACTGTCTCTTCAGACTTTTTGCTCATTCTTTAATTGGGTTATTTGTCTTTTTATTATTGAGCTGTAACTGTTATCTAAATATTCCAGAAACAAGTTCTTATTATAATATATATGATTTGCAAAAATTCTCTCTCATTTTGTGGGTTGTCTTTTCACTTTCTGGATGATCTCATTTGAAGTGCAAAAATTATTAATTGTGATGGTGTCAAAATTTGGGTGGTGTCAGCTTGGGCTGCCACAGGCAGGATGGCTCACCGTAATGTATGTTCTCACAGTTCTGGAGGCTGGAAATCTGAGTCCAGGGTCTCAATAGCCACGTTTTTTTCCTGACTTGCACACAGCTACTCTATGGCTGTGTCCTCACATCATAGAGAGAGAGCTCTGGTATCTCTTCTAATAAGGACAGAAATCCCATCCTGAGAGCCTCACCCCCATGACCTCATCTGAATTTAATAATCTCCCAAAGGCCCCATTTCCACATACCATCACACTGGGGATCTGGGCTTAAGTGTATGAATTTTGGGGAACACAATTCAGGCCATAGCAGATGGTGTCCATTTTATGTCTTTTTCTTGTGTTGCTTGAGCTTTTAGTGTCATATCTAAGAAATCACTGCATAATCCAAGATTATAGTGTACCCCTATGGTTTTTTCCCAAGAGTGTTACAGTTTTAGTGTACTTCAGTGGTTGGTTTGTTGCTTGTTTTGACTTTAGGAAGTTGTTCGTGCTGTTTCCTTGATCTGGAAAATATTTTACTCAGCATACCTTTTGCCTGGCTAATTCTTCGTCATTTCTCACATGTCGTCTTAGATGCTTCCTCCATACACATACTTCCTGCAGGGGTTAGTTGAATGCTGAGGACCCTGGATACAGCCCCCATCACAGCACGGATCGCATTGTTTTGTAATCGCCCCAGCTGCCTTTATTTACCATGTCTGCTTCACCATTGTGTACACTAGAACATCTGAAAGAAATTACAGAAGCTCCTGCGTATGAGGCATTCAGTAATATTTTATGGGGTCAATAAAGAAATAACCAAAATATCAAGTTTTAATTTATGGTGAGAAATTGAATTGTCAAGCAGACCTGGTATCCAAACTGAGCTGACAAGAGCAAGTCTCTTCTCTGCAGAAAACGACACAGAAAATTGAATTATTCTAAGAGTATTTCTTGGTATCCATGGGCTCGGAACATGTTATATTATTTGAACGTTTAATGGCACCATGTCATGATGGTGTGTCCTGACAATTCCAGAGCTCACATACACTTGTCTCTGCCCCTTTCTTCACCATGACCATGATCCTTGAGCCTTGACTCCCTTTTAGAGAGAGTGCTTAGAAGACCATGGCAGCTTTCTCTTTCCCATTGTTTTTCTCTGTTATTTGGTGCCATTCCTTCCCCTTTCTTACTGACAAATTCTGCTTTACTTTTATACTAATATAACATAATAGGACACAGAGTGTTATTCTCTGAGCTGCATTCCTCTTCTAAATGCTGCACACAGTAAAATTTTCCATGGCAGGACAATATGTTTTAATATCCTTAATAACTTCTAGGGCACCCACTAGAGCGTTTTAACTCCGTGAATAGCAAACAATGTCATAGCCCAAATATTTTTGGCTATATAATTATAACTCTGTTGATTAGAGACATGACTTAGTTTTGTTTTGTTTAGAGTTAGAGCTTTGTTGGGCCATGTAGGGAGATTTAAATATTCAGCCTGAATGCTATTTTGTGTGCCTGGGAGTGTTTGCCACAGCAGGTGTTACCTAACCAGATGCTAAAGGCTTTTAAATTAATACACAGCATTTTGTCAAACATGCCTCCTGCTTTACACCGTCAGAGCTGTTGAAAATTGGCTTTTCCTGCCAACAGAGTTGTCGGTTGGCAATGACTCAGCCCTGACATGCTTTAGCTACAATGCTTACTGGGCCAGGTGATTTTACTAACATGCTTAGAATGTTGAGTTTTAAATTAAAAAATAAATTTATAAATAAATTTCCAAATTATTTTCAAGCATTAAATGAGCAAAAAAGTATCTTTTGGACATTGGTAGGAATAAAAGACTCATTCCCTCTCTTTCCATAAGAATGACTCAAGCTCAAGGACAAGCACATTAATTGGGTTAGAGAACTAAAAGGCTTGGTTCCTATGTGAAGGTTTCTTTCTGATGATCTACCTCTCTCTTTTCTCATGTATCTGGTATAGTAAGACCAGGTGTGAGGGCTTTTCCTATTCAGGGAAAAGTACAGGGGGAGCTGGAGCAGGTTAAACAGAAAGGATTCGTGGGCTTTGTCTTCCATCTTGGTTCTAGCTCATTGAATTTGTCTTTGTCATTTTGGTAATAATATGCAGAGGGACCACAAGGTTTGGGAGTTAGGGAAGCTACTCAAAGTTAGGATTTGGAAAGCTACTCAAACTTAGAGCCAGCACCCAAGAGGGAATGGCCTTAACATGTTCCATTCTGCTCACCTGAGTCAGGAAATCTCTAAAAGGCTTTAGGCTGTAACCCTGGGTTCTGGCCAGACTTATAGGCAACTAGTCTGCCCTCAAACAACATCTCATAGCAACCAACACAAGGGTTCACTGAAAACTCCTTAAATATGTTTTATCCTGTAATTTCACTTTGGACTCCAGACAACGTCTTGAGTGTTGTGTAAGCCCCAGAGTAGTGGCAATAGGTGCAGTGAGAGAGATGTGGAGGGAATTACAGCAGATGAGGTCACCTGCATTTTAGGGGGCTCTTAAGAACAGTTTTATGATGACCAGAAAATTTCTTCATAGTTGCTATCTTTGTGCTTAAGAGAACAGAGTGTTATTTGATGTGTTTAAGGTAATATTAACCAAATTAATGGAAGAGTAAGAATATACTCTGTGCAAAGGAGCAAATGGGCACAATAAACCATTTTCTCTTATAAAAATGTGCTGAGTATTTTTACTGTGTCATGTTAATGTCAGTCGTTTTTCATCATGCTGTTCTGCTAATGATACAGAGGGATCCTTTCTTCTTGAGAACAATCCTGCTACCCCTTATTTATTATTAGGATCTTCTAAAAGAAGTGTGTGTGTGTGTGTGTGTGTGTGTGGTGTGTGTGTGTGGTGTGTGTGTGTGTGTGTGGTGGGGAGTAGGGAGCTCAATGAAATTTATTTAACTAATTTATTTAAGTTGGTTGTAGGACTCTCGAGTTGCATTTCAGTTGCCATGAATGGGGGAAAATCTGCATGACTTCCTGAAGCACCTAATGAAATATACTATCCTAATAAAGAAAACTGGCCTTAGAAGAAAACAAAATTATATGGAATGACTACAGATAGCTCACAAATTACAGAGCGCATATTATTTATTGGACTTATGTTGTAAGCAGGACCTATAGTAGTCACATTTGCACTAATGATCTGATTTTTTTTTTTTTTTTAAAGATTTTATTTATTTATTTGTCAGAGAGAGAGAGAAAGCACAGGCAGACAGAATGGCAGGCAGAGGCAGAGGGAGAAGCAGGCTCCCTGATGAGCAAGGAGCCCGATGTGGGACTCGATCCCAGGACGCTGGGATCATGACCTGAGCCGAAGGCAGCTGCTTAACCAACTGAGCCACCCAGGCGTCCCGATCTGATTTTTTTTTTAACTTTAAGATTTTATTTTTGTAGAGCAGTTTTGGATTCACATCAAAATTGAGAGGGAGATACATTGATTTGCATAGACTCCCCCTTACTAACACGCGTAGACTCCCCCATTGTGCACATCCCCTATCGGCTGGTACATTTTGTACCTTTGATGAGTCTACATTGACACATCAGTATCATCCAAGTCCATAGCTTATATTATAGTTCACTCTTGGTGTTATATATTCTATAGATTTAAAAAATGTATAATAACATGTATCTATTATTACTGTATAATAGTGGGTATTTTACCCTCCAAAAATTCTCTATGCCCTGTCTATTCATCCCAGCTCTCTCTGACTCATCCCCTGGCAACTGCTGTTCTTGGTTTTATTTTGTTTTGTCTTGTTGTTCACTGTCTCCATAGCTTCCCCCCCCCAGAATATCATATAATTGGAATTGTGCATTATGTGGCCTATTCAGAATGGCTTCTTTCACTTAGTAATATGTATTTCAGGTTCCTCTATATCCTTTCATGGCTTGATAGCACATCTCTTTTTAGTACTCAATAATATTCCATTGTCTGGATGGAATTTATCCATTCACCTATTGAAGGACATCTTGGTTGCTTCCAAGTTTTGACAGTTGTGAATGAAGTCAATATAAACTTCCATATGCAGGGATTTTTGTAGACATAATCTTTCAATTCTTTTGGGCAAATATGAAGGAGCACATTGGTTGGCTCATATGGACTAATTAAATCATTTTTACTCACACCAACTGAATAAGAAGGCACTGCTACCTACATTGCCTAGACAGACAATTATGGCTTAAAAAGTTCATTGCTATTGACCTACATATGAACCTAGCTCTTTCTCACTCTGAAATTAGTACTGTTTGGACCAAGCCACATATAACTTCTATGAGTAGGCAGAGTATAAGGCCAGTTTACACATTAGGCATGTGAAAGCACGGCTTTGGGCTCACAATATTCTCAGGGCCCATGCAGATGTTCCAATTACTTTAAAAAGTAAAAGAAATAATCAATATTATCTAGTCTGATTTATATTAATCTTTATAGCAGCACAATAGTAAAATACAACTTTTAATACTTTAAGGGGCCCACTAAAACAAAAATACCTAAGACCCACAGAAGTCCTAATGCAGACAGAGTAGTCAGTTTTGAGATATTGAAAAATATACTTCCCTCAAAATAGATCCCCAACGAATCTATGATAGCGTTGCCTGTCTTCCAGTATTCAACGACAAAGCTGAATAATTTCTAACAGCTGCTTTTAAAGAACATCGGATATGTGGGGCAGCGCTATACATAGTAGACAGATTAAAGACTAGAAAGCAGAGCAGAGATAAGATATAAGACAGGAACATTTCAGTGGGAATGTAATAGGTGAGGCATGGTAGGAGCATGGTTTCATGCTTAGACAGCCTGAGCCTGCTTGACAGCACCTATGTTTGATTTCAACAAACACCTACTTTTAGATGATGCCAGTTTCCTTGATTGCAAGATTTTAGAAAACAAAAGTTATGTAGTACCTGTGTCTCCATCTATATAAAATGGTTCTTACAGCATGTTTGATTCTAAACAGATTCATATCTCTCAGGTCACTGTAATACATTAACATAATTTACTATTTATGCAGGTTAGGGAAAAGGCAACATGGTTCTCTCATTGGAATATGGATACATAAGAAATCAAGAGGGCACAAAATATTATTTGCATGGAGTTTAAATCTCATTTTCCTTTTAAATTGGGCAGCCTTACTCAACAATTTCTGTGAAAACTCTGAGAGTCCAGTTGTGCCTGTCAAATTGTATTAGCTATGCAGGCGATTCTACCTTCAAGCTATCTAGCCCAGGGCTGACCATGAGACATGGCTGTTTCACACAGTAATTTTGGATGACAGCTTTTCCTGAGCTCATGCAAGTCTAGGAGGCAATTATGAGACCAGAGGTCATTAACACTGCATTTGGTTATATAACATAAGGTAGCAATAATAATAGTAATAATAATAAATGTATATATATACAGAGACAGATGGGGTATTAATTTCTGTAAAACACATGACTGTGTTTAATTTCTATAAAACACAAAACATTTTATTTGCAAACTGAATTTCTATAGACTCTTGTGAATTTATAACTGATATTCTGAGATTTGTATATATATAAAATTTAAGGAATATATTAAGACTTTTTTTATTAACATATATTAACAGGAGTACAGGTCTGTGAATCATTAGGCTTACACATTTCACAGCACTTACCGTAGCACATACCCTCCCCCATGTTCATAACCCAACCACCCTCTCCCTACCCCTCCACCCCCAAGCAACCTTCAGTTTGTTTTGTGAGATTAAGAGTCTCTTAATGGTTTGTCTCCCTCCTGATCCCCTCATTTCATTTTTCCCTTCCCTATCCCCCAACCCCCCGCCCTGTCTCTCAAATTCCTCTTATCAGAGAGATTATATGATAATTGTCTTTCTCTGATTGACTTATTTCACTCAGCATAATACCCTCTAGTTCCATCCACATTGTTGCAAACAGCAAGATTTCATTTCTTTTGATGGCTGCATAGTATTCCATTGTGTGTGTGTGTGTGTATTCTGACTAATGTGAGGTGGTATATCATTGTGGTTTTGATTTGTATTTCCCTGATGCAGAGTGATGTTGAGCACTTTTTCATGTGTCTGTTGGCCATCTGGATGTCTTCATTGCAGAAATGTCTGTTCATGTCTTCTGCCCATTTCTTGATTGGATTATTTCTTCTTTGGGTGTTGGGTTTGATAAGTTCTTAATAGATTTTGGATACTAGCCCTTTATCTGATATGTCATTTACGGATGAAGTCCCAATAGTTCATTTTTGCCCTTGGTTTCCTTGCCTTTGGCGATGTTTCTAGGAAGAAGTTGCTGCGGCTGAGGTAGAAGAGGTTGCT
>NW_019154091.1:20712982-20834598 GCF_002288905.1 Enhydra lutris kenyoni
TATCTCAGTGTGGTTTTGATTTGTATTTCCCTGATGCAGAGTGATGTTGAGCACTTTTTCATGTGTCTGTTGGCCATCTGGATGTCTTCATTGCAGAAATGTCTGTTCATGTCTTCTGCCCATTTCTTGATTGGATTATTTCTTCTTTGGGTGTTGGGTTTGATAAGTTCTTAATAGATTTTGGATACTAGCCCTTTATCTGATATGTCATTTACGGATGAAGTCCCAATAGTTCATTTTTGCCCTTGGTTTCCTTGCCTTTGGCGATGTTTCTAGGAAGAAGTTGCTGCGGCTGAGGTTGAAGAGGTTGCTGCCTGTGTTCTCCTCAAGGAGTTTGATGGATTCCTGCCTCACATTGAGGTCTTTCATCCATTTGGAGTCTATTTTTATGTGTGGTGTAAGGAAATGGTTCAGTTTCATTCTTCTGCATATGGCTGTCCAATTTTCCCAGCACCATTTGTTGAAGAGACTTTCTTTTTTCCATTGGATATTCTTTCCTGCTTTGTTGAAGATTAGTTGACCATAGAGTTCAGGGTCTATTTCTGGGCTCTCTATTCTGTCCCATTGCTCTATGTGTCTGTTTTTGTGCCAGTACCAAACCGTCTTGATGATGACAGCTTTGTAATGGAGCTTGAAGTCTGGAATTGTGAAGCCACCAACTTTGGCTTTCTTTTTCAACATTCCTCTGCCTATTTGGGGTCTTTTCTGGTTCCATAAAGATTTTAGGATTATTTGTTACATTTCTTTGAAAAAAACGGATGGTATTTTGATAGGGATTGCAAAGACTTTCTGTTTTTTGTCTTCATCTCGTCAATGTAATATTTCTATTATTGATTTGTTCTAGAAAATATGTCCTATGGTATAGGAAAGGAGTTATAGATCATTATACATGTAAATTTATGTGCAGTTATATTCAAAGACATGTAGATTTAAAATACAAAGCTTTCCACTGAGGATTACAAATAGAATTGCTAGAAGAATTTTTAATTTTCAAAAGAGGAGACACCAAAATATAGTAAATTGGGGGTACAGCCTAAGGAAGTCATTATAAAAACATTTTGAAGTCATTAATTTTGTCTAATTTAAATGCTAGATGGTCAAGTCAGCATGCTTCCATGCCATATGCTTTCCTCAGAGCTATTTTTGATTTGCACAAATGTTAGATGGTTGGAGAATAAACTTAAAAGATGCTTTTTTTGTGGTTGGTGAGGTTGGTGGTGGTGCTTAGTGAAGCTAAATTCCAGCTCACCCTTTATTTTTTCTCTTCTCTCTCAGACTGGTTTGCACCTAACGGTTTTTCAGCCAGTATGTACTCAGATATAGTGCAGAAATAAGGCCATCACCAGCTAATTAATAAAGTGGCTCACAAGATTAGAGAACGCAGGTTTAATTGGAAGGTAAAGAGTGTTAAAATTGTAATTATGATGAATGGATTGTCAGAGATTACTCTGGAGACTGCTGCCTGGTGTCAATGACTTGAAATTAAAAGGTTGAATTTCCCTTTTGTCATGCAGCTTCTCCTGACCTGCTTTTCTGAGGTGAGGATTCACCTACTAAATCAAGGCCTTTCCAACATTCAGTTAATGAGAAAATATGTCCTTTTGCTTTTTCCAAATAAACCCCCTCAAGTCAGCGCACCATCCTGAAATGAGTCAGAGAAGTTAGCAGTCTATTTCAGTCCTGTATTTAATATTAAACAGAAAATGCATCTCAAGATGAACATATGTAAAAGTAGAATATTCTGCATCTGTTTGAAGATGGACAACCTAGTAGGCTGTGATGAGTTGCCAGGTAAAAGGAAGCATGAGGAGAAGGGAAGAGAAATGATGGCCAGAGAAAGCTCTTAGTCTAAACGCTTTCTTCCTGTCCATGTTACTCCTATAGAATGTAATTAGGTGCAGAAACTGAGGGAATTTGTATCTCGCCCTTGTAGCCTTCACTTTTAATATATACAGGAACCAAAATTAGAGAAGCTTCTTTGCATGAAACCAATTGAGAGCAACTCACTACCCCAAGGGCTATTATTTGAAATATAAGTAACTCAGACACTTGAATACTCAAGTTCATCCTTAGCTCTGATGCCAGCAAGCACAGGCAAAACCACTTTCAAGATACCAAGGCAGGTTATCTCTGCTCTGGGGATCTGACAGGCCTGGGGGAGATGGGGACCAGAACAGGCTTTGCTAGAATTAGTTAATCTCTCTCTCTTTTTAGATTTATTTATTTATTTATTTGAGAGAGAGAGCAGGCTTGCACGTACCAATAAGTGGAGAGAGAGACAGAGAGAGAGAATCTCAAGCAGACTCCCTGCTGAATGTGGAGCCCTACACAGGACCCATGAGATCATGACCTGAGGCAAAACCAAGAGTCAGACACAACTGATGAAGCCACCCAGGTGTGCCCATAGAGTTAATGTCCTTTAATCAAGTTGTTTTTTTTTTTAATAAGATTTGTAAATTAGAATTAGGGATGTGCAGAAATTAGATGACTTGTGTTTGGTGTAAGAAGTGATACTTTAAAATTTTTTAAGTTACTAACCAAAAAAATTTCTCTCTCTCTCTCTCTCTCTCTCTCTCTCTATATATATATATATATATATATATAAAACAGAAAAAAATTGTGTTTTTGCTTGGCTATGTTTATTTAAATTACAGTGTAGTTAATATACAGTGTGGTACTAGTTTCAAGTGTATGGTATAGTAATTTAATAGTTGCATATATTAGTGTTCATCAGGATAAGTGTACTCTTAATCCCCTTCATCTGTTTCACCTATCCCACCCAGTCTCCCCTCTGGTAACCATCAGTTAGTTCTCTCTAGTTAAGGGTCTGTTTCCTGGTTGGTTTCCTTTTTATTTCCCCTTTGTTCACTGTTTTGTTTCTTAAACTCCACATATGAGTGAAGTCGTTTGTTATTTATCTTTCTTTGATTGGTTTATTTTGGTTAGCATTATACTCTAGGTCCATCATTATTGCAAATGGCAAGATTTCATTCTTTTTCTTGGCTAAATAAAATACCATTACACACACGCACACACACACACGCACACACACACACGCACATATACACACATACACACATACAGCACACCTTCTTTATCCATTCCTCTATTGATGAACACTTGGGCTGATTCCATAGTTTGGCTTTTGTAAGTAATGCTGCAATAACCATGGGGGTGCATATGTCCCTTCAAATTAGTGTTTTTGTATTCCTTGGGTGAATACCTGGTAGTGTGATATGGGATCCTAGGGTAGTTCTATTTTTAATTTTTTGAGGAACCTCTATATTGTCTTCCATAGTGGCCATACTAGTTTGCATTCACACAACAGTGCACGGAAGGGTTCCTTTTTTCTCCACATCCTCACCAACACTTGTTGTTTTTTGAGTTTTTTAATCTATCCATTCTGACAGCTGTGAGGTGATATCTCATTGTGGGTTTGATTGGTATTTCCCTGATAATGAATGATGTTGAGCATCTTTTTATGTGTCTGCTGGCCATCTGGGTGTGTTCTTTGGAAAAATGTCTGTTCATATCCTCTCCCCATTTTTAAATTGGATTATTTGTTTATTGGATGTTGAGTTGTAAAAGTTCTTCATATATTTTGGACACTCACCCTTTATTGGATATGTCATTTGCAAGTATCTTCTCCCATTTGGTTGGTTGTCTTTTAGTTTTGTTGGTTGTTTCTTTTGCTGTGAAGAAGCTTTTTCATTTTGATGTAGTCCCAATAGTTTATTTTTTGCTTTACATTTTAAAGAAACTAATCTACGTGGTGAGCTGAATTAGTTTTGAGGGTGATATAGCTAGAAATGATTCACTCTTCAGTAAAAGTTGCTTAAATGGTGAATGCCTGAATGTGTATAAACATATTGAGAGCAAAAACTTTAGCTTGCTTCCTTTATTGTCATCTCCCTAGCACTTAGAATGATGTCAGTACACAGGAGTGCTCATAGGAGTGTGTGTGTGTGTGTGTGTGTGTGTGTGTGTGTGTGGTAGGTACATGAGTACATGTTAAGAAAGAACAGTACATTCCCTTTGGTCTGAGATTACTTGGTGTGCCACTTTGTGTCTTGACTGTTCTTTAAAATTCCAAGAAAAAAATAGAGTAGGGAAGGTCATTTTGGTTCTGGGGAAAAGTAGGAATTTTGGCAGACTGCGTTTGGGAAACCAAACGATTGGTCTGAAAAGTTGTTGAATATGGCTTGTGGTTGGTAACTGATCTACTACTCCTATGTCAGTGACTCTAAGCAAACTCAGCTCTTCTTATAGTGAATTCAGGTGTGGTGGAATATGAATGAAGTTTTCTTCTAACATTTATTTTTGCTGTCTTCAGCTTCTGAAAATACTCTGTCATTTTACAATGACTGAAAGCAGGGCAAATTAGAAAAGGAAAGCCTATGGTCAGGAGGGAAAAACAACAAATTATCATCACCTATACCACTGAGTGACTGTCTAACATTGGTGAATTTCTTAACCTCTCTAGGCCTCAGTGAGACTTGTTTTTAAGACTATATTCTTCCAGCAGTTTTAGGTTTCTAGCAAAATTGAGGGAAGGGTACAGAGATTTCCCATATATCTTCTTCTCCCACACATGCGCATCCTCCCCTATTTTCAGCATTCCCCCATCAAAGTGTCCAATACAATAGATGAACCCCATCACCACCTGAAGTACACATTATACATTACTCTGGATAATTATTTTGCTCTTGGTGTCGTACGTTCTGCTGTGAGTTTAGACAAATATATAATGACATGTATCCAACATTACTCCATGCAGAGTAGTTTCACTGCCTTAAAAATCTTCTTTGTTCCACCTATTTGTCCCTCTCCCCTAACCTAACCCCTATCACTGACTGATCTCTACAGTTTTGCCTTTATCATGTGCTTGAAATCATATAGTACCTAGCCTTTCTAGAATGGCTTCTTTCACTTAGCAGTATGCATTTAAGTTTCCTCCATGTCTTTTCCTGTCTTGATAGCTCGTTTCTTTTTAGCATTGAATGATATTCTACTGTCTGGATGAACCAGAGTTTACCCATTTACCTACTGAAAGGCATCTTGGTTGCTTTCAAGTTTTGGCAGTTATGAATAAATCCATTATAAACATCCATGTGTATGTTTTCGTGTGGACATATCTTTTTTAACTCCTTTGGGTAAATGCCAAGGAGTGCGTTTGCCGGATTACATGAGTGTATAGTTTTATTTAGTGATATTCTAGTATTTTGTTGCAGTTTTATTATGATTAGTGAGATAATCAATATAAATTGCCTGGCAGAGAACCTGGCATATTATAAGGGCTGAATCAATGTTAATTATATTTGGTGTCATTATTATCTCATAAAAGATATATAAAACTCCATTCATTTTGACAGTAGATACAGAAGAGAGAAATGTCAGAGGGAAAATGTAAAAACATTTGATGGTTAGCTCTATGAGAGGCATCTGCCTCTACTGCAGTCCCAGATACACAGAATGTGCTTGTCTAATTCATATTGCTGTGTATGGAAGGTATACTTTGCCTTGGGCCTCTTAGTTCCCCGTACTCCCTTTGGACTAATTAGGAAGGATAATACAGGTAATTGTAAGTAATGGTTATCTAATTCCTCAGATAAGGGGGAAAAAAAAGGACTGCTAAATGCACTTCAAATCTGAATCATATAAACCTGATGAACAGCTAGGGTCCCATGGAATAGAGAAAAAGCACTATTAGACAAGTGGTCTGGAAAGCAATGTTCACAGTCTAACTCTGTATGGGCTGTGAACTTAATGAACTTGGGTTTGAGTCTTAATATTTCAGTTTCCTCGGCCATCAAAAGGGAATGAGACTCACCCACTGGTTATTTAGAGAGCAAGATGAGATAAGGAACTTCAAAGTAGTGCCTGAAATTTTCTAGGAAGTTAATAAATTTAATATTAATCTTAATACACAGAGACACCAAATAGCTTGCTTAAATTCAGTTCCACGATAATAAACAAATCCAGAGTCATCTAGCACCAGTAACATCATGACCAATTTCTGTCCTCAGTTTTGAATATATGATTGCTCAGTGCACTTACAGATTTGTATTTTCTGTTTTCTAAACATAAAAAGCATATTTCTCCATTGTAGAGAGTTTTGATGATAAAAATACATAGGAAGCAAAACCAAACTAAACCGAACCAAACCAAAGCTCTCCTATTATTTTACTACCTGGAAATACCTCATGCTAAAATTCAGAAATATTTCCTTCTGATATTTTATCTTTCTATAGATCGTAAGCTAAATCTCTAGAAAGATAAACCTATATAAGTTTTTAAAAAGTGGTCTGATGTTAAATAGAGATTTAATTTATAGTTTGTCTAATAATCTTAATAAGTATAGGTTTACTTCTAAAGGCCTCTATGTTAATAGCATGTAATGTGGCATCGTCACTTTCTTTTGTCCATCAAAATTATGCTGTTTTTATAAAGTTTTGGTCTTTTTATGGAAATATTCATTGTTTTCTACTTGTTGCTTATGTCCATTCTCCACTAAAATAGAATGCCCAGAGACTATCAACAACATTTAAGCAGGCAGCAATCGGAGAAAACATTTATCTGTAATGCCAGCCTAAATGTAACAATGAACTCTTTCATCTTGATTCTAAGCTCCAAGTTACTCTGAGGTCTTTGAAGTACCCATTTGGTCTAAAGCCACTCAGAGAGAAACTCAGCAAAATAAGTGGTTTGAAGCAAACAAAAATATAAACCCTAAACCTTTCCCAGCTTTGCATAATCATCATATTCATTTACTTTTGGCTATATTTCCCTTTATAGAGTTTAGGTTAACCATAACTGTCTCCCTGATTTTCATTTTTATTTTTCATCTTCTGACAGTGCCTTCTCAGCATGGAGCTGTTTTCCCAAATATTTAAATATTTGACAAGCATCAGTTTTATTACTGAGAATCAATTTAAATGATTTAATGATTTAATGATAAACATGGGCCTATTTACTATTTTTCAAAATCATTTTAAAATAGTATTTGCTTATAAGTTAGAGTAGCCGAATAATTAAATTAAGTTTCTTGATTTTTCTTTTTATGTAATCTGTACTGTGTCTAAACTCTCTGCTTTATGGTAAAAACACCCAGATCATACGATTTCGGATCCTATTTTGGGGAGGCCATTGAAGAATCCTCCAAATTGTCACTTGTCACGTGGAGAGAGGATTACTCCAGAACCCTCAATATTTTTTTTTCTAGCAACATTTAATCCATTTTCATTTATAGAAAATGAATACTGTTGAGCAACCACTATGTCTTAGACATTGAGAGTGTGGCAAGGAAGTCAGACAAAATCCCAGTTCATATGGAGTTTATGTTCAGAGGAAAGGACGGAACAAGCATAAATTAATAATTTGCTGGATGATGTTATTAACTCTTAGTTAATTATTATTTTGTAAGAGGTACATTTGCTTTATCTTGTTAACATACAAATGAACTTCTTAATCCCTGAATAGCATGTTTAATAGCATATTTTGTGGTTGTTGTTGTTGGTAGTGGTTTTATTTTGTTTTGTGTTTGTTTTCTGATGATTTAGTTTGAACATTGCTGTATAGAAAGGAAAGTATAAGATTTTTGGAGTTGTTCACAAAATTAGCCAAAATTAAATCATTCTGTATTATTAGTGTATCACCATAGTGACGTTAATTTCAATGTGCTGTATCTGATACATTTTGAAACATATTATATTCACTCACCAAAGCAGCATATTACAATAAAATGTAAATGTTAAATATCACAGGGTAGCATTTTCTGAACATTGGAATCAAATTAATTTAATAACAGCAATATATATAGAGGCCAGTCATTGAAAATTCATTATTCCCATTTTTTACGTTCAGGTTATATCTTGATTTTTTTTTATTCCCGTTGAAAACATTTTTTTTAAATATTGAAATATGTCTTCAAAGATTTTTATTCCCTTTTCAGGAATTTGCTGCACTGACAAAAGAATTAAATGCCTGTAGGGAGCAACTTCTAGAAAAGGAAGAAGAAATTTCTGAACTTAAAGCTGAAAGAAACAACACAAGAGTAAGTATAAAACTGCATCTGCTTGGAATCAATTTCATATACAGTTCAGTGCCTTACTCTTGTATACTCATAAGAATATAAACATTTAGGGGCGCCTGGGTGGCTCAGTGGTTAAAGCCTCTGCCTTTGGCTCAGGTCATGATCCCAGGGTCCTGGGATCGAGCCTCACATCGGGCTCTCTGCTCAGTGGGGAGCCTGCCTCCTCCTCCTCTCTCTCTCTCTGCCTGCCTCTCTGCCTACTTGTGATCTGTCTGTCAAATAAATAAAAATCTTAAAAAAAAAAAAAAGAATATAAACATTTAAAAACTTGAGGAAGACTTTAAGCAGACACCAACTCATAGTCTGTTACTTAAAGTAACAAAGACTATTCTACAAAACTCAAAACAGGAAGGCCAGAAACCTAAATTACAGTCTCAACTTCCAAATCACTATGCTGCCTCAGAAAATGTTTTTATTCCTTCTGGCCTTTGCTTTCTTTAATTTTAAAAAGAAGGACTGGATTTCGATAGTCTCAAACTTTCAAACTGTTGTATTGGAATAGGGGGCCAATATTCCAAGGCTGGAGGTGGGCAGAGAAGGAGAGACTTGAGAGGGTATGAGTTTCCATTATGGGGTGATGCGAGGAAGTGGCTTGGCATTGGTACTTACCTTGTTAAAATGTATAAAACCACTGGAGCAGAACTCTCCTAATTAAAAGAGGCATAACTTTTCTATTTTGGAAGATGATTGAGGAGACTTCCAGTTCTGATGTCATGATTTTGACAGACTTGACTATTTTCTGCTCTTGGAAACCCATGTCTTCTTTCAGTCTCATGCCCTGTGACAGTGAAGTCCAGAATTTGATCAAAGATGCTATTTTTTCTTGTTCAGAAGAAAAAAATCACTAAATTTCTTGAAATATGTAAATCACCAGGTTACCTTATTTATTAGAAAAGAATGTGTAGGAGAAGACACTTTTGTGTGGATATGTAGTTCAATTTCAACATGAAGTAGGTGAAAAATATTTTCATTGTTAAAACTCTGGTAGATAAATGCTAAAAATTGAGAAAGTGGGGTATAGTTAATACTGTATTCATTTGGTGATTGGTCTCAGAGAGTAACATAAAAATAATAGCTCCACAAACAGTGAGCTTGTGCCTTTAATGAGGAATACCATGTATCGATAATGGTTATATGATCAAACTTAATTTATCTCCTTCTTCATCAGGGTCTTATTTTATAGTAAAGAAAGTCCACACAGTATACAGACAAGGAATTGGTTTTCATTGAGACTATGATAAGCCAGTCATATGGACTGCCTCAAATAGAACGTGACAAGGACAGTTTATATCATCTTATCAGGTGTCAGATGATTTTTTTCTATTTCTTTCTCCCTGTTGATATTTTTTCCCCACCCTTGATTTCTAACTAAGAATTTTTTCATGCAAATTTAAAGGTTACTTCTGCTATGAGATTTGTCCTTCCCTATTTCACTATTTTCCATTCTAATGCTTTAGGCTACATTCCCTGATGTAGCACAGTACAGCCAAATGTAAAAGTAGGATCGGGAAGCTGAACATGGAAGGAAATGTAAACTTCTTGGTAGACTTTCAACTAATTCTAATATTTAAAATGCACCAGAAACTCTTTTTTAGCTGTGTATTTTTCCTTTATACAACTTTTTTCCCCCCTACAGCCCTTTACTCCTTTCTAATGTCCTATGAGGGATATGTTACAATTATCCCCATTTTACAGATGAAATAACTTCTCAGAAAAAGGCAGATAACTTGCTGGAAATTAGGCAGTGAATAAACAGAAAAGAGGTTTAAAAGCTAAGGCAGTCTAACTCCAAAGCCTGTGCCCTCAGCCGTGAGGCCATTAACACAGTTAGGCAACTTTGATCCATGGAGGAGCACCTGGGTGGCTCAGTCGGTTAAGCATCTCTTGATTTCAGCTCAAGTCATGATCTCAGGGTCATGGGACAGAGCCCCCCATCAGAGCACTCAGCTGGCAGTGTGCTTGAGATTCTTTCCCTCTTCCTCTGCTCTTCTCCCCAAGGCGTGTGTGCTCTCTCTCAAATAAATAAATAAATCTTTAAAAAAAAAAAAGATCCACAGAAGTACTCCAAGATTGACAACAGCTTAGAAAAGACTTTGCCCTAAGAGTAACCCATTGCAGTATGGAGTGCATCATTCCTTCCTGATTATGACTAATTTCAGAGAACTAGGAGGTCTGGCGGCAGCATCCATACACACTCTTCACTGTATTACACTCCATGAGGCCCAGGAGTACCTGTGACTGTTGCACCTGCAGAGGAACCTTGGGGGATAGAGGCAGTAAGGCAGGCTACACTTGCGATACCTCTTCAGGGGTCAAAGTGAGAAAAATACAGATACTAAATTCCGTTAGGGTAACAGAAATTGAAGCCATTAATAAATGCGGCTTTAAACATAAATAATAGTTACTTTGAAAACATGAATAAAACTGGAAAACAGTTTTTCCACCCTCCTTAAAGCAGTGGTGTGGAGGACTTTTGTTGTTGATTAGGGAAAATAGGGAAATAGATCTACGAAAACTTCTCTGTGTAAAGTATCAATTATATAACAACTTCCTAAGTTACATAACCACCTGTCACCCTCCCCACCACACAGAAAAATATCCAGGGCTAAAAATCAGACATACATTCTCTCTTCCCCCATAGTGCCGTCTTAAATTTGCCAAATATAATACTTTTTATAGTTTTGATAATAGTTTCTCCTTCTACATGTTCTGTTTTTGGGGTTTTTTTTTTTGTTTTTGTTTTTTGTTTGTTTGTTTCTTGCTATAAACACCTACTTATTAGTCATGGAAAAAGAGCAACAAACTAGTATTTCCTTCTCACACCTAAAGAGAATTTGATTGGTATTATACTGTAAGGAAGTTTAAAGTAGGAGTGTCTCAATTTCCAGGGTCCTGATACCTGTGACTCTCTTTCCATTTTGACTAGTTAACATATGCTAATGAACAGAGACAAATAACACAAAAGAAGACAGTCCTCAAGGAGAACTCATAGAGGATAGAGTATGTGTGTTAATTTTGAATATCATCAAAAACAATAGATGAGAAAGGGCTCTACTGTATAATATTTGAATGAATTATATCTTGTCCAAATAGAAAATAGAAGTTTCAGAGGAAGTTCAATGGATAAAGTTTATCTGATGTATCAAATAATAAAAATTTGATAATATTATATAGCTAACATTAGTTACCTGTGAAATGTTTTCTTAAGTGTTTTGTATATTTAACCCACTTTGTTTATCCTTACAGCAATCTTATTATCCCCACTTAACTTATGGGAAAACTAGCATATAAATAAGTTGCCCAGGCTGCCACATGGCTTTTAAGTGACACATACAGGGAATCAACTCCTTAGCTTAACCACTGGCTATGTATTTAAGAACACATATACCTAATGTCACTCACAAATCATACACGATACAAGGGCTCATGTTTAGGGAAAAACAGAGTTCATTATTTTATAGTTCAGTTCTAATGTTCAGTATTTTGCATCGGTTTTATTTTGCATCGGTTGTGTGCGAAGTAATGTATGAGGTATTTATTCTGATGTCAGAGCTGAAAGTTTTAGCCATTTATCATTTTGTCGCTATAGCAACACCTGGTCCCCAGCTCAAAAAATATGAATGAATGAAAGAAATGAAAGTAATCACTATATTCAGCTGCCTCAAGTAATTAAATTGAGGGCACCCAAATAAAATCATTCTAATATTAATGTTTGTACAAAAATAGAAATTTCAAAAATTGTAGAGAATATTTACAGAAACATTCAAAAAGCTTTATTATTGAGGCACCTGGGTGACTCAGTTCGGTTAAGTATCTGCCTTTGACTTAAGTCATGATCCCGGAGTCTGAGCATTGAGCCCCACATTGGGCTCCCTGCTCAGTGGAGAGTCTGATTTTCCCTTTGACCCTCCCCATTCTTGTTCTCTTTCTTTCACTCAAATTAATAAATAAAATCTTCTTTAAAAAAAGCTTTATTGTTTAATATTTTCACACTGATAAAAGTGTAGAAAAACTGATTAAATAAAATTTGTTATTTCTAAAACTTCTCTGACCATACTTAGGCAAATTATATGTATAGAAAATAACTTACTCCTGCCATTATTTCAACTTAACTCAAATTGACTACTGAACCTTACCATATTTTGGCAGAATTAATTAATGAAAAAGTAAAAGAAAACCAAGAATATTAAACTAGTTATTGTTTCTTAATATCAAAGTGGAGAATTTTTATTGTTGCTTTAGAACTGTTTTAACCATTTTTGTGGCTGAGTATCTCAAAGAAAGTTTTATATTATTGGCAGTGTTTTAGAAAGTAGCTATTGTGAGGCTTTGAAAAAGAAGTTACAAGGGGTCCCTGGGGGGCTCAGTTGGTTAAGCCTCCAACTCTTGATTCTAGCTCAAGTCTTTATCTCAAGGTCATGAGGTAGACCTCCTGTCAAGCCCCAGGATGAACCTCAGGTCAGGCTCTGCACTCAGTATGGTCTGCTTGAGATTCTCTCTCTCCCTCTCTCTCTTTGAATGAGTGAGTAAGTGAGTGAATGAATGAATAAATAAAATCTGTTAAAAGAAAGTTAAAGCTGTTATGATTTCAAGAGCTACTCTTAATGTTAATTATAAATAATAAATCTGTCATTTCCTCTTACAGGTCATCAACTAAAATACTTAATGGTCCTTAATTTAAGTTAAAGACTTAATTTGAAGCATTCTTTACCATGCCTTTACTTTTGTTTTCAGCCACGAAATTATATAAATGAACATTTAAATACAGTGAGACAACTGTCATAACTAAAGAGAAGCTTCCCATTCTTGACAAACCTCTGTCTACACTAGTTAATAAAATCCCTCCAAACATGTTTCCTTAATGAGTTGAAAGTACAGTCCAGTTGAGAAAGAAAGAGCCTCACAGCCAAGGCAGGTGAAGATACATGGGTGGATGCAGGTGTACGGATATCTGAAAATGCTCTGCTAGGGTATGATAAACAGAGAAGAGGGACTGGACATAGGCCCTCCCAACAGCTATTGCAGCGTGGGACTCAAATGTCTACATAGAACCATAGGGAACTGTAAACAGTAGTAGAGAGCAGAGGATGTTGAGTTCACTGAGCATAAAAGCAACGAATTTATGTTTCTCATTCTCAGGTGTTAGTGTTGTGTTCTGTGGCCATATGACAGCAGCCGACATTATGCTGAATTCAAATCTAATAAGAAGTTGTATAATTTTAGAAATTTAGTTCAAAAATTTCCAATGATGCAATATGTACATATGTACATATACCATGATACTTTTGCATATATGCAGGCTGTGGTCATTTAAAATGAATCCTAACATAGGTTAGTGGTCATTTATGCAATCCTTGTAATCCCTTGAGTACACCAAAGAGAGTGCCTTCTGCAAGACTTATTAAATTTTAGATAAAAGTGTAGCTCCTAGCAATGGTGTACAGTTAGTAGCTTGTTAGTGTTATCTTTGTGAGTTCTTCTTTATTTTTCATTTATTTTGATTTCTAAGCTTAGAAGCCATGGATATTGAACATTTTGGCCTCATTCTCCAGAATAGATGACTTATATTTATCTTACTTCAATTCAACAAATGAATATTGAACATATATTCTATAGAATATTTTCCTAAGTATTGAGGAGTATTGAGAATGAGTTAAATTGTTAAGCCCCTAAGAAATCTGTTTTATATTAGTACACATTACTTGGTTTTATTATTATATGTTATAACGTTTTATATTATAACATATACATATAGATAGATAGATAGATAGACATATATATATTATCCTAATTGCATAAAACAGTAGAGCTTAACTGTTTTAATCGGGAAGACATTAAGGAGTATATGAAATCTCCAAACCTAGAAATCTCCAAACTTAGTTTCCATGAACAATGCCTAGGACCATATTTCTTAGCCTTGTGAGTTTTCCTTACATTCATAGTTCTAGAAACATGTAGCCTCTGCTACTACCTGTGCCAACAAAATGGCTCCCCAGACTAGCATGGTTCCTCACTGGGATCCCTTCAGGATCTGTCCTGTGTGGGTGGCTCTGGTTGGATGACTCTTAAGTCACATGTCTGCCACCTAGTGGTTAAACATGCCACGGAAGTGTTTTTTGTTTCCAGTATTGGGAAGATGATGTTCAGCATTCAGGAAATTATCAAAGATGTATGTACAGAAGATTTTGGGCAACCACAAATACCAAGACTCCACTACAACCTAACTTTTATTATACTCTTTTCCATGTTAAAATTCTAACAGCAGCAGTACTGACATATATCTATCTACCCAACAATACAACCGTACTTCTTTTTTTTTTCTTTAAAGATATTATTTATTTAACAGACAGAGGTCACAAGTAGGCAGAGAGGCAGGCAGAGAGAGGAGGAAGCAGGCTCCCCGATGAGCAGAGAGCCCAATGTGGGGCTCGATTCCGGACCCTGGGATCATGACCTGAGCTGAAGGCAGAGGCTTTAACCCACTGAGCCACCCAGGTGCCCCGCTATACGACCGTATTTCTTAAGCAAAAACAAAGTCACCTTTTCTCAAAAAAGAAGATACATGCATCCAGCTACATGACCAGGGTTCTTCCATATGTACATTCCTGCTCTTATTAAATCTCAGTCATGTATTAATATTCTGTAGCTTATGGACTACTTTAATGTTAATCAGAATCAAATACCCAATATAAACTAGAAAAAAGGGGAGAATAACTTAATTTACATTATGTATATGCTATAATAACAACAACAAAAAAGATCCTCTCTTCTCCAAGTGGTCAAAAAGTCCTATTGCCAATTATAAATTCCAATTCTAAGCCTTCATTCCTGGACATCTGTATATGAACCAATATATATTCATCACTAACTCTAAGTATATACTAATTTCAGGATGGTAGCTCCCCAGCCTAGCCATGTGTGGTCTCCAAGAAAGAATTAAGATAGACTCTTCCTTGGCTCATTTAACCATTTGTAGGATCACCTGCTTCTGGATGATATGATAGCATGGTGAAACCAGGGCTGGGAGCATCAGTCAATTGCATTACTCCTTTCACTGTAAAATGCATGTTCTTTTTTTCATTTTTTTTTGTTCAGAGGTAATGTCATACATGATAAGACTGTAAGCAAAAATCTGATAAGATGGTATTGCTAGTAGAAGCAGAGCCATTAGAGAAGGCAAATCCATATCCAGAAAAAAAACATTTATTACATTAAGAATGGATAGTCGCTGCCTCCTTGATGGAAGGGATTTGCTATAATCGACTTGCTTCAGGGTAACTAGCTGGTCTCTAGGTATACATCATGAAATGGGTTCAGAATTGATGGCTGCAGCTAATCAGTTGGCCCTTCAGCTGTGGTGGTAACCCTATCAACCTTAATTGTGAGAAGCCCATTTTACCAGGTCAATGAGTAACTTGAAACCATGGGCACTTTTTTATGGCCATTGAGCAAATGTGATGGCGGCCAAAGAAATAGACTGATACCCAAAAGGTGAGTCATTTTTGTCTTTCAGATTATCAAAAACCTTTGCAACAGTGGGTACCAAAGAATCAGTCCTTGTTTAGAGCTAATATCCAAGACATTTGGTATTCTTTCCTCAGAATAATGGTTATAGATACTTTTAGAGAGGATCTTCTGATTAGCTCTTGTTTCATAACAAACTACCCCAAAACTTAACATCACAAACAACATCTTACTGTACTCACAGATTCCGAGTCAGGGATCCAGAAAGGAGATAACATTTGTGCTCCCAGCTCTCATGACTTAATGACTAGTGACACTGAATGTGCTGGTAAATGATTTTTTTTTTTTCCACAAGAAAAAAAAAACAACAACAACTCATCTGTATAGCGTTTGGAATTCCCATGGTGTAACTACTTCCACTGTAGCTGATTTCAAACTATCAACGTGATGTTACTGAATGCAGAGCTGGGAAATGATGCATAATTGGAACCAGCCTGTAGTATTTCTACCATTCAAATACAATAGAAGTAAACAACCCAAAGAACATGGGATATTTAAGAATTTCATTAAAAACTTGGAATTTAGTAATATAATTACGAAGTAATACATTTCGAGTGCTTATCTTTTAAAAATATTTTTATTTAATTATAAGCTTACATAATTTAAGCTTTAACAGTTATTGTGTTTTAACCACTGGCTACCAGAAATCCTGAGAATTAGCCATCTAATTAATAATAAATAATAACAATAATAAATTTATTATTTATTATTTAAAGCCATCTAATAATAATAAATCCTGAGAATTAGCCACTCTAGCAAGCTAGTATGAGACAGCTTTAACACACCATTGCAAGGGATAACTTGAATATCTGGGCTTTGAAAGGTTGACTGGGGAGCCAGCTGTTTCACATAGGTTATAGGGCTTTGTTTGAACTTAACCCTGCTTATCTGATGTTGGTCTTTCTTTAACAAACTCTGCTCTAACCACACCAGCCTCCTTCCAGTTCCTCAAGAAGTCAGGCCTTAGCCTGTGTTGTACCCTTTGCCTAGAGTCCTTCATCTGGCTCCTCATTTGGCCAGCTCTTTCTCATTCTTTTCTAAGTCTCAGTTTAAACATCACCCTCTCAATGAAACGTGCTTGCTGCTCTAGGCAAAGTAGGTCTCTCCTCTTTACAGCTCTCATAACTCTATTTCAGGGTTAAGTTCGCACAAAATCCCAGAACCTGTTGGATTTAACCAATGCATACATGTATCTGTAGAATTCAAGAGAGTAGAAAACCAGGAGTATAATTAGGGATTGATCAGTAAAAGGAAAGCTCTTTGAAAATATTGTGTCATCATCATACTGAGAAACTATTAATATTATTTTGACCCTTAAATATGATCCCTACCTACTGATCTATATACATTTAAGATCTTGGATGTCTGTGTTCTTTTGTGCCAATGCATGGCAAAGTTTTCTGACACTTTGAACCATAATTAGTGATGGTGAATGGAGGGAAATTTATTTATTAAGGACTAAGAAAGGTGACACTAATATGTAACACAGAATCTAACAATGACATTGTGAAAACCAAAAATTTTCACTACTTTAGGAAATGTAAGCTTTAGGAAAAAGCCTGCACATTTTTTTTTCTTTCCTTCCTTCCATCCCAGTATCTTATATCTTCTTTTTCCTTTTTTGTTTGAGTGATTTCTACTTTATTTTACCTAGACACCATTTGTTAGCCGATGCTTTTCAGTATCCTTCTGAAAATCTCTCCTACAAAACTTCTTGCCTATGTATTGTTGTTCCCTGGCAGAATCTCAATAACTGAGAAGTTAAACCAGCAGGTGGTTCTTTTTGTTTTTGTTTTTGTTTTTTTTTAATGTATCTTTGTTTTTAGCAGCTGAACTCCCTTTATGAAACAAAACAAAAAGTGAGGCCCCAATTCACAAAACGTTGAAAAGTAAAATTTCTTTGGAAAATGTTAAAACAGACTGAAACAGTGTTCACTGGACTTTCTCCCGACTTAATCATGGCTCCAGAGGCTACTCTGGGTGAATGTAGGTTCCAGAGTAGACAGTTTAAAAAGCATGCCCTTTGACCTCCTTTTCCTGAGTGATTATTGCAAATCTTGGTTACTGTATCCCAGTTGATTGCATATATTTTTCTATTATTTCTACTTCTATTAAGAATTAATTGTGAATAAAATCATTGATCTTCCCTATAATCGTTAGAGCAACATGTGATTGTAACTATCACTATAATCACTCTACAAATGTGATTATCACTATAATCACATTCAAAGCAACATGGTGATTATATTATGCTCATTACCTTCTTTGCAAGACTTTTTCTATGACCAAATGTAAATTTAATTGGTTTTGACTTTTAATACTTTTTTCTTAACATAATCATCATGCATTGTGCCATGTTCTTTAATAATTATTCTATTTGATCATGTGCTCTATTGCCTATTTCTACTGAATTCATACTGAAATTAATAAATTGTCTAAAAGAATGGATAAGACCTTACATGATATTTCTTAAATGAGTAATTTGTTATATGCTAGAAATCGGACATACTTTAATGTAATTTAGGAACCCTGGTTTAGACTCAGGTTTTTGCTTCTTTGCTGCTACCTGTGATAAAATCTGAGACTGTCATTAGATACTATGCAAACCTGCAATCGTTTACAGTAGTAGTCATGAGCATTAGTGACTCATGTTCTTAAGATAATTATGTTTAGGATAATTGCATTTTCTGTTAAACCCAATAGCTGTTACTAGAGCACTTGGAATGCCTCGTGTCCCGACATGAAAGGTCACTCAGAATGACAGTGGTGAAACGGCAAGCCCAGTCCCCCTCAGGAGTCTCCAGTGAGGTCGAGGTCCTCAAGGCACTGAAATCTTTGTTTGAGCACCACAAGGCCTTGGATGAAAAGGTATAGTATTGATAAAGGATTCTTACAATTGTATGTGTCAATTATACCTCAATCAAGCTGAAATGTAAAAAATAATAATAATAATAATAAACTCTACGAATTTTAAAAAGTTCTAGTACTGACAAAAGACTTCAAGCTTAACAGTGCTTTTGTCGTCAGTATCAAGCTCCTTTTCTTCATCAGTTCTTCCAGTGACTCGACTGACTCCTGACGTAAATCAGTACAGAGAAACCCATTTGAATTATAGGAATATCATTTTGTTAAGTGCAGCTGGATTATTGTGTGTGTATGGGTCATACTCATAACCATGTTGTTTTTATTGGTGCTGAATCTATGACTTATCAAGTTATATTTGTATTATGGTGCATTATGGGCCTAGTCCAGATGGCCATTTGAAATTTAATATGGTCGTTCAGACTCCCTCTCTCTTCCTCTCTCTTTCTCTTCTTCTAGTGGCTTTCTGAAGTGCATGTCTGTAGATGCCAACACAGGGCACTGCTAACTGACAGTTTAACCTACATTGAGGTGCAAATTGGATGTACTCCAACCTTTGGAGATTAATATTGGAAGCATACATCTTTTTTTAGATCTCTGATATCTTAGTTCTGAATATACATTTTGAAGAGTCTCTGCATATCATAGCATAAGGTATTAGTGGAAAAGCCTGCCTTAGGTCTTTTTAAAAGTAGCAATAAGCTTTTCTTAGCTGTTACTCAAATAACTTCTACTGACATAAATAAGCCAATATGATGATAATATCCTTTGGAGATTAGTGAGGCTTATGACATGATTTTAATTTTGTCAAATGTTAAAGAATTAACTTTTTAAAATTAATAAAGCTTTGGGATTCTGTAGAGTGGGAATTGGGGCACTTCATTAGAAAGTACCTGACAAGTTCTGAGTATTAAAATCCAAATAAGGGATTATTACCCAGTTATATCTAGGTTTCGAGCATGCAGACACTTGTGCTGTAGTTAATATTTATGTACATAGATACTTTTATCATTGGTCTTTCAGATGTTCTTACAGCGGGGATTATGTGAAGTATGTGCAAAAGGATAACTATAATTCTATCTTCTAGATTATTAAGAAATTATAGCTTATTTTCATTGTAGCTGTGAGAGACAAGTAGTTTATGAATAATTTTGAATAAAACAAAAATTGATATTATATAAAGATCCTTGATAAATATATCAAATGTCAGATGATCAATTTATTTAATGCTTAGTTTTACATACCCTTTCTTATTACAAAAATACATTGTTAAAAATTTGGAAGACTATATTTATGGAATATCTGTTATATGTAGGACAGATATTTGGTCACACAAAAATAGATCAGACATCCTTCTTGCAATTGAAGAGTTCATAGCACTAGAGATTCATGTCCGTAATAGGTGATGTTAAGAAAAAATATATACAATGCAGTATGGAGCAACATCAAAGTTGTAACTAATTCTACTTGAGAAAATGATGAAAAATTCAAGAATGCACAGAGGGGAAGACATTTGGTTTGAATATTAAAGAATGTGTAGGAATTTTTGAAGCAGAGTCATAAAGATACTCTACACACTAGGGTCAATATGTAAGATAACCCAGAGATGTAAGAAGAGCATGGCCTGTTCAGAGAAAGTGTAATAATTTTGAATGGCTTTAATGAAAGTGCTTGAGAATGTGTGATTTTAGATGTTCCCTGTAAGCATTTCCACATCACCTGAGGGATGCTTTTATGAAAGAATGTGTGTAAGGCTATAAAGAATATTGAGGACAACCTGATGGGTATGAGTACATTTAAGAAAGAAATAATTGTACAACTTAAAATTTAGAAATAATTTACTATGTAGACGTTCAGTGAGCTTAGTATAACTAAATGAAGCATTTATAATGGCCCCAGGAGCTATAATAGCATTTACTAACTCACTGGGAGTGCCACGGACATTGATGAATCCAAGGGGCAACTGAACTGATTATCAGCTAAGTATTGCTGACAGTCTGAAGGAAAGTGTTATGAGCTCAGATTCTGGAGTTGGACAGATATGGACAAGTGACTTAACTTCTCTATACATCTGTTTCCTCTTCTTCTGAATGAAGATAGTCATAGTATGTACCTCTTAGAATTGTCATGAGGATTAATTGGGATCTGACATGCAAAACTTAGCCAGTACTTAGTATACCGCAAGTGCTCATTAAATGTTAATGAATATTACTATTGATGTGAGTAAATTTCATTATTTGTTAAAACTTTCAAGCTAAGTAAGGATATTGGTGTCACTGTTGATCCACATGCCTGTTTTAAATAGCATTCTATTTAGTTATTGAGGGATTAATCTCTGCCTTCATAGAAAATTTCCGTAAGAATAGCTCACAGCTACTCAAGAGGATAGGGAAGGTGGGGACACAGATTACAACATCCTAATTTAAGTAGTATGGATATTATGTTTTCATATATAGAGGTGATCAGAAGAAGATGCAATTAACCATGTCTTTAGGACAAGACACTACCAACTTTACCACAGAGGGTAAAGTTACACATGGAGAACTAAATAAAGTCTAAAAAATTGAACATAGCTGTAAACAATTACAGTGACTGGCAATCTTCATTAAAAATGTCTTTATTTATATATCCATTGAGTTGTAGGATCAAATTTTCACAATTAGCTAAGACCAACAATAATTTTGACATCACTCTCCAATATGTTTACCAATTTTGTGGGCTGGAGGAAAGAGATATCCATGTGTTTTGCAATCATTCAGACATCATTGACTGTTTTTGTTTTTTGTTTTTAAAACATATTGGCTATGCCTGGGGAATATAAGCAAAATTAAAGATACTCTGCTTATCTTAAAGATAAGAAAAAAACAGTAAATATATATGCACTCCACATATATTTCTATGGTCTGTTATCACAGTACCAAAACTGGATTTGAACTTCTGGTCGAAGGAGATTTTTTTTAATAATGTTTTCTGTTATAAGAATGGTAATTCCAAAATGAAACCCTGCCATGCCTTACTTTTAATTTGGAATGTATGCTTCTTCAACCAGAGTTCCTCTTTATTCTGAGACATTTGTTATTTTTAGGGACTTATTTTATTTTAAATCCTCAGGGATTTAAAAATGTAAGTAGCCTTGAAACATCTTTTGGGGAAAAAAATTCTTGAGTTATTTTGAAGAAATATGCCCTTATGAAAAAAACTGATGTAACAAATGAAATTAAAAATAAAAAATTCTACGTGTGCAGAAATACCTTGGAGTTTACACTATAGCTCTATAAACAACCGATATACATGAACTTAAAGATTACACAGACAATGGATTAATTGAATGTGGTTAAATAGTAAAAAATCAGAAAAGGTTACGTAGAGAGCTAAGGCTATCAACTGTGCACTTACATTTAGGAAAAAAATTAAAATTTTAATTTGTCATGACGTATCAATCATGTCTAGATAGCTCCACAAGAACACCAAATCTAACAAGGAAAATAAAGGTAACTATGGCATTCTGCTGGTGCTATGCTTAGCAGAGCAAAGCAAAATACTAAAATGGTTGTCAGAGATCATAATCTTTTTTTTCCTATTAATGCAGTTTTTGCTATGTAGACAAGGTAAGATAGCAAGATTCTTTATACCCTGGAAAAGTTTCTCCTTTGGATCTTACTTTTTTTTTTTTTTCCCCTTATCAGTTTAGCAGAGATTAGTACAAGATGAATTAAATTCAGAAAATAATTTATTCTCATATAAATTTGACTAAAGCATTCATATCATACTGTATTGATAATTACAACACCAATTCTTACATTTACAGCTAATTCAGAATATATTCAGTAATTGTTTTTATTTTCTCATAAAGAGAGCTTTAGATTCATTACTTTGTGGGTGATAGGATCTCAAGCTATAGATACCATTCTAAATTTATTGAGGGTTGATTCTATTTTCAAATTGTTTTATCAGCTTAATGATTTTTACTTCATGGAGGCTCAATATGAGAATAAAAATGCTTAACTTGTGAATAGGAGCCAGTTTAGAACAATTTCTGTGATTATTAGTTTAGCAAAGAAAGTCAGAAAGATGCTTTAACCTAAAAGATAGCCTGGTTTCAGCCATTCCTTATATGACTTGAAGGACTCTTTTAGAAACATTGAAGTGTATCAGTGTATCTTAAAATAGGACACCTTCACCTCTTCACAGCCGTCTAAATGTGATCTGATCAATGTTGCATATAGTGAGATCGTTAAGTTACATTTAGACTGTTCCATAGGATGTTCTCATCCACTAGGATTCTTAGACCTTTCTCACTCAGAACACCTGTATTTTATAGTTGGTACTTTAGGAAGTGGGCATAAAACTTTATAGTCATCCCTGTTAAATGGCAACTACATCTATTAAGATCTTTGCTGATTTCTGCTTTCCACATAACAGCAATCCACCTTATTTTCAACCTTCAGGATATTTGCTTCTTTTGCATATATCCAAGCTACTCATAAGAAAAGTATTCCCCAGGTCAAATCATCAAAGATTTCCTTTGAAGTAGTTCTTGTTCAGTTATTAATCAGCGTTAGTTTTATCCATTTTAATGAACAATTATTTGTTTAACAGAACTGGTACCTGGCAGTCCATCTAGCATATCTAAGTATCAGGAAAGATCCTGTATAATTATCTTTGATATCAAATATCAATTTATGTAATATTAATAATTTTCAGAGATTTCAGCATAACTAAGTAAAATTAATAATAAACTCCTCTTAGATTATTATGCTTTCTTATTCAAGATGTATTTCAGGAGTTAAGTGCACCCAGCCCCCTGAATATGTATCAGTTATCATTGTATAGCACAAAAATATGATTGAGATTTTTAAAAATTTCTAATTAGATTCTAGATTAATAGGATATTAGTTTTTTTGTCTGTTTACTAATTGGAAAATAATTTTATAATGCAACATTAAAGTTGTTAGGTAAGTTTTTAAAATATAGTTGTTTATTTAACCTATGTCATATATTAATAATTTATTAAACTATATTATTTAAGCTATATATTATGTTCTCAATTAAATCTTATTTTTTAAATGTTATTCATTAAACTATACTATCATTGAATTAATAAAATTAGTTTATAAAAATATAACACTATATTAAAATACATGTTAACTTCACAAATACTGTAACATTCCCATGTGAAAAAAAAAACTATGTTAACTCATAATCAAAAATTCACCATGGGGGCGCCTGGGTGGCTCAGTGGGTTAAAGCCTCTGCCCAGGGTCCTGGGATCAAGCCCCGCATTGGGCTCTCTGCTCGGCAGGGAGCCTGCTTCCTCCTCTTTCTCTGCCTGCCTCTCTGTCTACTTGTGATCTCTGTCAAATAAATAAATAAAATCTTAAAAAAAAAAAATTCACCACAAATTGCATCTCAAATTGAAGCTATAAATTTTGTTGATTCTTTTTTAAGGAGAATTAAGCCACTATAGACATTCATTTTAATTAAATTTCTTTCTCTGAATTTCTTAAATTTTTTACATGATCAAAAATATCTCATTTTAAATATATGTAATAAAGAGCATATCTGAAGATCTGAACATAAATCAGATCTAAATCAATTTTAGAAGTTCTAAGAAAGCAAGAATTGAGAAACTACTTTGCGTTTCATTTATGTATGAAACATTTGCAAATCGTTATTATCTTTAAATCATAATTATCTTCAAACGAAATGTGCAGAGTCTTTGGTTCTACAAAATATATTGCCTTAAACTTGGATATCTGGAAGCTGGTTAGGAATTCCAGAGGAAGCAACTACTTGCCAATCCCTAAGTAACAATATAGACCTCTAATTAACAAAATGTATGTGCAATGGACATTTTTCAGGTTCTAAGAATCCTTTATGAAGTTATTCATACCAAATGAAGCTCATGTATTATTTAAAAAGTAGAAATTTTTTTTTAACCTGTGTCATACTTAATCAGTGACTCTGTTTTTTAGATGAATTCATAACATACTCTTGAACTTTGCCTCCACTTACTATGAGTCAGGATTAAGAACAAGCAGGTCTATCTCCAACCCCATTGGAAATTCTGTCTTTGGAGCACAAAATGACTAGCTTATAAGGAAATCCCTTGATATAATGATGCTATAAGGTGACAATGTATTCATAGTGTTTATGAGCACTGAAGGCTATAAAGACTTTAGTAATTTGCCAAATATGACTGTCTCTGATAATGGTATTGATGGATTCAGCACAGTTTAACATGTATGGGATGTACATTACTGCACATATTTTGGTTTTTCTTCTAGGTAAGGGAGCGACTGAGGGTTTCTTTAGAAAGAGTCTCTGCACTGGAAGAAGAACTAGCTGCTGCTAATCAGGAGGTAACATACCAAACTTTCTCCTCTTTTGAGGTGCAATATCACTAACATTATAGCCCTTGTGTTTCACGTCACTTTTATTAAAACTGTCACAAAAAATAAATGCCATTCTGTATTTGCCACTGAACAAGGTCTGTTGAAACTAGTTGCCAGGGTCATGTTTTCTGATTTCTGGTGATTCAGATCTGTCACTAAGAGATGAAAAGAAAATGACCAAAAACTAGCGACAAAGGGGCTTAGAAAAGACTGCAGTCAGAATACCAGTCGTTTCAAAAATTAAAACACAGCTCCGAAATTGGAAAACATGTCAAATATCTGTTAAACTTAGAAAATGTCACAAGTGAAGTTGACTCCTTGGAGATATAAATATACTTTCCTTAAGGTTCTTGTTCTTATCTTCTCTGAGCATCTGCCCATGTCTAGTGGCATCCCTGAATCCACTCCTCTTGCTCTCATTCATGACTAAAGTACTATAGCCGTCTCTGACATTTAAAGAGTTATTTTTTTTTTCTTTAGAAAAATTTGCTAACTTTGGTTTTTAGTACACAAATGAAGTTGGGTCATTAGACCAGACATAGATATATAGATAAAAATACATTTAAATATATAAAATGTATGAAAAATAACCTGTGTAGGTCACCAAAATAGCCCCATCTCTTTTTCTCTCTCTAACATTTACTTATAAGGCTACTTTTTTTCTCCAGAAATTTATTCCAGTGATGTAAATATTGGTATTACTAGTAGTAGACATATTAAAATAATCCTATAAAATCTTTTTTAGTTTTGAATTATTAAAGATATGGGAGGCTAATGTCGTTAATTATAAATATTATCAAGGCATTCTTATTAAAATAATATTTGCATTTGCTTTGTATGCACAAATACACATTTTTAAACCATGATAAAAGTCTCAAGTATAAATACCTTGTTCTTTAAAATAATCTAGCTCAATTAAACAAGTTTAAAGTTAACCTTTGTTTGTTCTAGGTTAGCAATTTAAACATTTAAAAAATGGACTTTTAAATGCAGGGAGAATGAGTTCCATGTGAACTAAATGCTAGCAGTGTCAAAAAACAAATGGCAGCACAACAGTTTAAAAAAAAAATACACACACACACACACACACACACACACACAAATTTTGGTGACCAGATCAGCTTAGCAAACTGGATGGCTTTAGATAAATAAGTAAAATAAAGGGAACAAAGGGAAATAAAAGATTGGTACCTCTTAGTCATCACAGGAGAAAAGAACCTCTGAAGTAATAGATAATGACAAGAAGATCTCTGTCTTTTTAGGAGAAAGAATAGGTTTTACCAATAAAGTAAGTATATGCATTCCTGAATGTCCAGAAAAAAATATTAAATGTTCATTTATTTTGTGTCTTATCATTGTTAATTTTGATTTTCATGTATGTCTAAAAGTATATTTATTTTGGGTACATCCCTCAAAATATTTTATTGGTAAGACTAAAACAACAAAAGCTTGGCAACTACTCCTGTGAAAGCCTTGCTTACCGTGCGGTGATAAACCTGTTTGTCACAAAGGTGTAGTGAGACCTCTTGGCAAAGTTATGTACCCCAAAGTAAAAATATTCCTCAAGTTCAAGTAAGCCTCTGAAAATTTGCTCCAGACGTGGCAACAGCATAGTTCAAGCAGATATAAAATGGAAGAACAATGCTTGAGAGAACCAAAGTGGAGGAAAGACTTTTGACGGTTATCTTAAATAATTTAGCCTCAAATTTTATTGTAGTCTGTTGTAGGCAGCATGGTCCATTTGATTGCTTTGTATATTTTAAATCATTAACATGATTCTACAATTATTACAGCCCTTATAAATGATTTTTGTTTTGTTTTACATCATTTGCAGAAGAGGAAAGTAATTGTGCTCATTATTAACTCCAATAATTTTTTTTTCCCCTTGATTTTTTTATTAACTTCCAGGTGGCTTTACCAGAATCCGTGCTTAGGAAGTCACATATCTAAGGATGGGGAAGGGATTAGGAAAGACCCCTTAGTTTTCTAACAATAAATTTTTTATAAATAATTAATGATTTTAAGAGAGAGTGCATGGGGAAAAGCCAGCTTTTCCTTCGAGCTGAAACTTGTATTTCATTATGAAAATTAAAAAGAGAGAGAGAGAGAAATCAGAAGACACCTACAGTTTGAGTTCTCAGAATAACAGTTGGTACAAGAAATCCCTATAAACCAGGCATCATGTAAGGATGATAAGATAACATTTAGAAATCTGACCAAAAAACTTTAGAAAAATTTACACTACTGTCAGCTTTAGAAAGGGGAACTAAATAACATTTGAATGTTAGAAGTAATTGAAGAAAAGTATTTTAGAAAATAAAGGGCAATTTTTTAATAGAAAAAAACAATTTAAGAACACAGTCTTAAGAACCAAACAAAAATATGTAGCATAGACAAAAACAATCAGGGACTCGAACAAAATTCTGCAGATGGCTGAATGAGCAAGGGTTTGGGGAAAATTTCATTTGATGCTTTAGATTTTAAATTAAAATTAAAATTACTTACAAGTGTCCCTTAATGGTTCAAATCTGCGCCTTTCCTGAGTTTATATAGGAAGCTTGACAAGTAAGGATACCATAGTGTTCAAATCTCTTTGATTCCCAAGTTTCTGGTAGTGGTAATAACTGTCCAGATATTTATCCAAACATATTCCTGAATTATTTCTGTTCCAAAATGCAGAAAAGAGAAATCAGAGAGCAGGGGTTTAGACTGCAAGTGATATAGTCATATACCTTGATATATTCATACACATATATGCATATGTAGAGTCTGAGAAGATGACAGAATAGAGTTTATTCTATCATCATTATTTTAATAGAGTTGATTCTGTCATCTATATATCATTATTCTCTTTCTGTGCCTGTCGTTGTATCTGTCCCTATCTCTGTCTCTCTCATCTTGTCCCATTCTCCTACATGTTTTGGAGTTCATGTTTAATACATTTCCTTTTTATAAACTCTCCCATGGAGCCCTCATCTTGTTCTCATGCATCCCAGGCTACAACCATGACTTCGGTGGGGAAAAAAAGAGAAAGGACAAAATCTGTAGCTCAAAATTCCTGCTTTTTTCTGAGCCTCACGGCATTGCCACACAGCTGTGCTAATGGTTGAGGAGGCTGTTTTCTGCCACAGGTATCCAGCAGGGGGCAAGGCGGAGAGGTTGAAATCTTGCTCAGGGTTTGCAAATCAAGATATGCACCTGGATATCTGTCATCACATACAGGGAATGAGTTTTCTAATTTACGCAAAGGCACCATATGTACTGGTGGGCCTGGAACTCCACCTAGTTTTTACAAGTGTCCCCTTAGATTCCCTATGGCCCATTAACTAATGAAATAAATAGCCTTATTCAAAAGAATATGAGGCAACCGTATGTTCTAATTTGGAAAGAGCTCCAAAACATTCTTTTACAAAAAGAAAAAGTTGCATAGAATGATCCCAAGGTTGACAAATATAATTAATAATAATACATTATTGTAGGACTAGAAAAAATTTGAGTATATAAATACCAAACTCTCATTATTAGTTGTCTCTGCTGCTTGTAGGCATATGTATTATGCATTTCTTTCAAATTTGAGTTTTTAATAACTCTTCATTATAACATAAACAAAATGATAAAGATATTTTAGTTAGATGGCATTTTCCATGACTAGATAGTTCTCTTGATCACTTAGCGATAGCAATAGGTAGTATTTACTGAGAGCTTTAAATTCCTAGGCACTGTGCTAAATACATTTGTATCAGCAGAATAATCTTGGAGTTTTGGTACTACTGTTATTTTATAGATGAGCCCAGAGAGGTAGTTTCTCTTAAGGTGCCCTTCTCTTCTGCTACAAAATGTTCTTATCTCTGAATTTGTTTTAACTCTCTGTACTCAGGCATTTAATTGTGTCTGTAATCAAACCCCCATCCAATACTCTCTTCTTTGTGCATATACGTTAAAACCACTATAGTTCACGTGTTCATTAATTTTCACTTGGAATATTACGATAGGTTTTCATTTATTCTTGTTTCCTATCCCTTTCTGCTGTGTAATTCTCCAGGGTTATAACCCTGCTAAGCAAAGCTCTAATCATAGTGATTATTTCTTACAACATATTCTAAGATGTAATACATACTTATATGTAATAAATACCATATTAGTACATTAACAACATAATGCTGTAATATACTGTATGAACACGTGTGTTAATAATGTAATCATATATCAAGAACCTCTTCAATGGTCCTAATCTACAAATCTAGCTCTAACTCCTACTACCCCTACTGCCATGACTGAGTCATTCTAAGGTCTTGTTAACATAATTATATTCATTGTTTTTGAAGTCAACCAACATGTTTCCTGTATCTTACTTATGCTAACGTCTCTCCTGGAATGCTTCCACAACCCTCATTCATTCACTGAAATCATATTTCCCCATTTAAACTCAAGTTCAGACATTACCTTTTTAATGAAATATTTTATGAGTTCTTGCCACAGTCATCATTCCTTAGTTTAAATTGCTAAAACTCATTGCTTCAGCATCTATTTTGACTGTTCAACAGCTATTGGAGTTAATTATATATCTGTCTAAGCCTGCGTTGTTAGTTCCCTGAGAAAAATGGACTGCATCTTGTTTTTATTGTATTCACCACAGTGATGCGAACCTCATGATTAACATGTATTTGTCAAATTTCATTGTATAGCATTTGTTCTAGCGAGTGTTTTCACATTGTTCCTTTATTATTTCCTTAGTATTAAAGTTTGAATAACCTTAGGCATGCTCAATTAACAACACTACATTGATTATATGGATTAAATGAACAAGATGTTTGTTCTTTCCAAATATAATTATTGAGTAACCATCAAGTGCAGAAAATTCCGAGTCTCTGACAGGAGGAATAGGAAAAAACACAATGATAAATGAAACATTATGCAAGATTTCATGTAATTTGCCCTCGAGATGAAAATGAATATATAAATGTAAGTAGGTATAACTTAATGCAAAACTAAATAAATGAAAAACATAGGACCCAAATGCAGAGAGGATAAAGATATTCATTCTAACTGAAGGATCAGAGAAGGATCACCCTTGAAAGAAATCTATGATTTGTCTTTAAAACTAGGGGGAAACATTTCAGGCTGAGCAGACAGTATGGTGGAAAGCAGAAACAAAACCCTGAAATTGGCCGTTTCAAGAGTAGAGAGGATGGTGTTGTGTCAGTGAGGATTTGGGTATGAAAAGATGTGAAAGTGGAAGATGGGTAGGTGGGGAGGACTAAGATTTCAGAGGGCCCTGAATACCACGATCAAAGAGTAGAATTCATACTTTAAATTCATACTTCATGAAGTGAGGAAGCGGTGAAGGTTTTGTTGTTTTGTTTTGGTAAAGTAAAAACTATGAAGGTATGTTCTTTATTTCCTTTCTTTTTTAAAGATTTTATTTATTTATTTGTCAGGGACAGAGGGAGAGAGAGCGAGCGAGCACAGGCAGACAGAGAGGCAGGCAGAGGCAGAGGGAGAAGCAGGCTCCCTGCCGAGCAAGGAGCCCAATGTGGGACTCGATCCCAGGACGCTGGGATCATGACCTGAGCCAAAGGCAGCCGCTTAACCAACTGAGCCACCCAGGCACCCCCTTTATTTCCTTTCTTTTGTAAAGTGTTAGAGTGGAGTAGAGCTGGAAAGTTGACATCATTGACATGGCTGGCTGACGTAATTAGCTGATACGTGATTTTGATCATGACACCTCAGTTCAACAAATATTTATTGGGCATCTTCTGTTTACCAGGCATTGACTTAAGTACTAGGTATAAATATATTAATAAAACTCATATTTAATGAATCAAAATACTCTCAAATATAAGAAATAGTTATGTTGAAAGTCATTATAGTGGGAAGTTGTTATTTCATGGGTATGGAGTTTCAGTTTGGGAATATGAAAAAGGTTCTTAAGATGGATAGTGGTGACGGTTGCACAACAATGTAAACATACTAAACCCTACACTTAAAATTGGTTAAAATGGTTAATTTTACATTAAGTACAGTTTGCCACAAAAAGAAATTAATTATATTACAATATAACTAATGTGAAAATAAAAGTAACTACAATGCTTTTTAATATTACAAAAGAGAGTAATTAATTGTATGGGCATAAAGAAGGAAAAGCAGATGGTATTATAAACATATTCCTAGAGAAATTTCGTCATTTGTAGCAGCATGGGTAAATTTTGAAACATTACACTAAGTGAAATAAGCCAGATAAATACTGTATGACTTTACTTATATGTAGAATCTAAAAGGGTTGGAGTCCTAGAAATAGAGTAGATTGGTGGTTGCCCAGACTGGCGATAGGGGGGAAAAAGGAGAGGTTTATCAAAGGATGGAAACCTTCAGTTATAAAGAATAAGATTAAGGGATCTGATGTACAGCATGGTAATGATAGTTAATGATACTGTATTGTATATTTAAAATTTGTTAAGACAGTAGATATTAAATGTTTTCACTACCAACAACTAAAAAATGGTAATTCTGTGGGGTGATGGATGTATTAACTAACCTTACTGTGGTAAGCATTCAGAGATAGGTATATAAATCAGTGCATTGGGGATAAACTTGCACAATATTATTTGTCAGTTGTATCTCAATAAAGTCCAAAATCTTTCTAGAGAAAAAAATTACCTAGAGTTTGAAGAGTGACTTTAAAGAGCTTACCAGATGGACTTATGGGAAAAGAAGGGAAATAGGGAGGAAGAGGGATGAGGACTGGACTGCAGAGTTAGGCAGAGCAGAGTTGGGGAAGCATGGGCTTCCTCCTATGGGCAACAGTGAGTCAAGAAAGAGTTTTTAAGGAGAGAGAAATGTGATCACATTTTTAATTTTGCAGACCAGTGATACCTTCAAAAGTTAAGGATAAAAAAATGTATATAATAACCAAAGTCCTATGTTTATGGTTCAGATTTTTTAAATCACTATGATTTTTTGAAAGAAACTGGGGACTGATGTCAGAAAATACTGAACTATGTAAAACAGAAGTATTACCATGTCTGGCATTTCTTCTGTTCTTTTAGTAATGGGAAATAATATAAGTGAAAGAATCAAAACAGTATTACAAATATATATATAAATTTGCTGTCATTTTATGCCTCTTTGAATAACCCCACAGAGGTAGCTTGTATTGTTAATGTTGAGTACATTTTCCAGGCCATTGTCCTAAAAAAGTGAGTCCAGTTTATTTAGGCACAGAAAATACAATAAAGTCTTTATTTCTTGCAGAGTATTTTTGTTACTGCTTTAAATTGGAAAACCACACACACACAAATGTACAATAAAGGGAAATACAAGGAAGAATAAATAGATTACTTCCTAACAATGTGTTCTCCTTTAGCAGAGGCCCATATCCTTTTAAAATTATTTTAATTAAATGAGACAAAATGGATTATTTTGAAGTTACATTAAAAACTCAATTGACAGACTAATTTTCACTAAATATACAGGTGCACTTATTTTAAAAGCTTTTCTACATGATTGCATTATACATAAAAAGAACTGGTACATTCAATTGTAGGCTGATCTATATATATTTTTTATATTGCTTTCATTCTATGTTTGTTTATTCCAAGCAATGAACTTACCAACTTTCAATTAGAATTTTCTTAAGGAAATTAGCATTTCATTCTACTTCATCTGTAACCAGCCTTATCCTTGAGGTCTCATTTCCTAAGGGAAAATGAAAGAACTTGTATGGGCAAATCAAGTATCATTCACATTTAGAAGAATATTGCATCAGAATGGTGAGAGGAGCTAGAGGTAGCAAGCTCGTGTTTGCAGGACTTATAAGACTGTGGACTTCAGCCATTCCATTAAATACATTACACCATTAAATCACCATAATGATTCCCTGAGTTGGGATTAGATCCAGTGCTTTGTGGAATCCATGGAAATTAATGGAAACATGGAAGAGTTGAATAGATATAGGCAAAGATGGAACCTACCCTAAAAAGCAAATAAAAGTCTGGGAAGGAAATGAGAGATGTAAAAATCAACTGGGTCAAGAGTTAATGAAGCAAAAAAGAGATAAGAGATAGGTAACAAGAGGGTTTTAAGTGTGGAGATTGGAGATGGCCAACAGTGTCAAATGTTTCACTAAGACATAAAAGATGATGTCTAATATGAGATGGTGAGATTTACAATTAGGTCACTGGAAAGGTTTACAAAGACAGTTTCAATAAAATATAATAGAAGGAGAATAGCTATTATGAAAAGAGTGAGTCAATTAGAAGTTTAGAAAGGGAGATGATGAGTAATACTCTTTTGAGAAGTTTGGCAAAGAAGGAGAAAGGTGGTTAAACATTGAAAAAATAGGCCATGTTGACAGATAGCCTATTGAAAATGCTTTCAGCCAAAGAAGAAATGAAGGAGAAGCAATATTTGATGGGCAGCCACAGTAGAGGTTAGGCATGGTTTCAAGATCTATTGCAGGTGGTAGAACTCTGTTCTCTGAAAAATGGAGAAAGGAGAATGGAATGTGTAGTGTAGAGATGAAAGAAAAGTTTGATTTGGAGGGAAAAGATGTAAGCATTTTACCAGATATTCCTCCCAAGAAAATATGGGTTCTTGGCTAAGGGAGGTGGGAGCAAAGGTACTTTTTAATGAGCTTAAGGAAACTGAAAATAAGGCGATGTAGAATGTGGCAAGGAGCCATTAAGACTAAGCAAGGAAATTTTACTGTGAGATGATGGACTCAGAAGAGGTTCTTATGGAGAGCCCCAGCAAACTAAAAATTGCCAGTTTCCACTTACCAACTAAAACAACGTGGATTCTACCATGGTATTTCCTTATCTAAATCTATGAAGTTCTGTTATTCACCATAATTTGAAAGGAAGAAATATGAATATGAAATTAAAGTGGTTTCAGATGACTTTGGCCACTTTGAATCAATCCAGAGGTGAAATGATTTCTAAAACTAAACAAAGTTGCAAATCAGAAAGCTTCTGAAATCCATGAACAAACTCAGCTATAGTTCAGTAGTATGAGAGAAATTTAGGTCCTGAAGATGATCCAGAAAAATGTGTAAAGTGGGAAAGCTGTTAAGCAGCACTTAGTAAAGAAATTTGCTTTTGGGGAACAGATAGCAATACTCATCTGAAGTCACATGACCATTTACTTGCAGATTTAATGAAGTGACCAAGTCATTTTCCTCTTCAAATTAAAGCTGCCATTTCTGTGAATGGAAAGCTCCAGATACAGAAAAAAGAGACTACAGCAAAAGTTCTTGAGTTAAATTATTTCAGAATCCTAAAATTGATCATTATTTATCTCGATAGACTCTGCCAGTTACTCATTTTTTGATCCTTTTAATTCTCTCTGCCAGTTCGACGAGATGAATGTCTATCACTGCTTTTATAAAAATGATTGATCTTAAAGCAACTTTCTAATTTATTGTATGTTTATGTACACCACAGCCTGATTCAGCTGATTAGCTTATGTTCATCATTAGTAAATGTATGAAACTATTTTTGTAAATTTCATGACCGAATGACTTTGAATTAACATTCTAACAGAAATTCAAATACAAGTGTTTTTCTGTGTTTTATTAGTATTTGAAGCAAATTGCCATAGCTAAACTTACCTGAAAATATTATTTGTTTAATGACAACGGTGTTTGCATAAGCTAATGACATCTTGCATCTCCCAACTTATATCCCAATGTAAAACTCTCTGATGTGACATTTTTAGATTGCCTGCAAACATTATGACCTTCTGATAGACCCATTTATTGGAAACCTGTACTTCCTGTTGGAATTGTATCATTTTGGGTTAGAAAAATGTGTAGTTATTAATTGATTTTATTTCATGAAAAAGTTTAATAATAGTTGAACAATGTCCTTTTTTTTTTGCTTTATATTGGTAAATTCAAAACTTCAGCATTGTCAAACTGGTAGTTACTCACAATGGCCTACAATTGCTCATTATGCCTCTCAGTTATGCTTTATGATGATACTGTATTGTAAAGATGAGCATAGATACTGTAAATTGCCCACGTTATTATCATCAATGGAAAATGTCTTCTTTGCTGTTGACAATTATACTGTTCCAACACAAAGAATCTTTCCAAATAAAGAGAAACCAAGATGTCTTATGACAAAGTATGTTAAAAGGCTTAAAATGAAAAGAGCCAAAGAAATTGCTGTTTGCTACTCCCACTGTTTTTACTATTTCCAAGACCTGTCTGAAGCAGTTGTTTAAAATATAGGTTAAAGTTGTCTCCTGTTGTGTTTGAGACATTTGAAGTCTATTTGCCAATCTTTTTGACTCTTTTTCCTATATTGGTTAGAATCCTTTCCCTGAGGAAAGCATAGGATTTGTTTTTCTTGTGACAACAGGCTTGGCTGTCTTATCCTTGCATGTGGAGATTACAAGTTGTTTTTTTCCCCCTCTTACTATTAGTAGCAAGATCACACTTGATATTAATACTTTGATCATAAGCATCAAAAATTGACCCATCTTATTTTACCCACATGTTTACTTAAGTTTTCTTATTAATTTTAAAGCTAACAATTTGACAAAGATTACTTAACTTTTAGAAAATTAAAATGAAATAATGAAATTTAGTGAGAGACAAAGGAGAAAGGAAAGAGAAAAAAAAGAATATTTAACTTGAAGTTAAAGATCCCAGTGAAGTCTTAGACTGATCACTTTCTAATTCTGTAGCCCTTGGCAATTTATTTACACTCTCTGTACCTCAGATTTCTTATCTGTGAAATGGAATACTAATAAACTCTGGATCAGCCTATCTTTCAAAAATGGCATGATATTTGGATGAGATTATATATAAGGAAGTACTTGGTAAACTTGAAATACTAAACCCATATTGCTATTATAAGGCTCAAAAAGCCAGTATCAGCTAGTTATTAGTTGAGTAGCAGAAAAATCTTTTCTGTTGACTACTTGAACTTGATAATAAACAAAATAATAGTAGTTTATTTTATACCCAAAACTAAATCTCCTTTTCTTGGATAAATAAACATTTATTCATAGGATGATTCTGTAGTACAACATTCATTTTATAAATTACTTTGGAGTTCACTTAAAAAAATTTTTTTTAATTTCTTTTCAGTGTTCCAGAATTCATTGTTTATGTACCACACCCAGTGCTCCATGCAATAGGTGCCCTCCATAAATACCCATCACCAGGCTCACCCAACCCTCTACCCCCCTCCCCTCCAAAATCCTCAGTTTGATTCTCAGAGTACAAAGTCGCTCATGGTTCAACTCCCCCTCCAATTTCTCCCAACTCTCTTCTCCTCTCCATCTCCCCATCTCCTCCATGTTTTTCCTTATGCTCCACAAATAAGTGAAACCATATGATAATTGACTCTCTGCTTGACTTATTTCACTCAGCATAATCTCTTCAAATCCCATCCATGTTGATAAAAAGTTGGGTATTCATCCTTTCTGATGGAGGCATAGTACTCCATGGTATATATGGACCACATCTACTTTAGCCATTCATCCATTGAAGGGCATCTTGGTTCTTTCCACAGTTTGGTCACTGTGGCCATTGCTGCTATGAACATTCGGGTCCATATGGCCCTTCTTTTCACTACATCGGTATATATGTATCTTTGGGGTAAATACCCAGTAGTGCAATTGCATGGTCGTAGGGTAGCTCTATTTTTAATTTCTTAAGGAATCTCCACACTGTTTTCCAAAGTGGCTGTACCAACTTGCATTCCCACCAACAGTGTAAGAGGGTTCCCCTTTCTCCACATCCTCTCCAACACATGTTGTTTACTATCTTGTTAATTTTGGCCATTCTAACTGGTGTAAGGTGGTATCTCAATGCAGTTTTGATTTGAATTTCCCTGATGGCTAGTGATGATAAACATTTTATCATGTGTCTGTTAGCCATTTGCATGTCTTCTTTGGAGAAGTGTCTGTTCATGTCTTCTGCCCATGTTTTGACGTGATTATCTGTTTTGTGTGTGTTGAGTTTGAGGATTTCTTTATAGATCTTGGATATCAGCCCTTTGTCTATACTGTCATTTGCAAATATCTTCTCCCATCCCGTCGGTTGCCTCTTTGTTTTGTTGACTGTTTCCTTTGCTGTGCAGAAGCTTTTGATCTTGATGAAGTCCCAAAAGTTCATTTTTGCTTTTGTTTCCTTTGCCTTTGGAGATATATCTTGAAAGAAGTTGCTGTGGCCGATGTCAAAGAGGTTACTGCCTATGTTCTCCTCTAAGATTCTGATGGATTCCTCCCTCAAGTTGAGGTCTTTTATCCATTTTGCGTTTATCTTTGTATATGGTGTAAGAGAATGGTAGAGTTTCGTTCTTCTACACATAGCTGTCCAATTTTCCCAGCACCATTTATTGAAGAGACTAATTTTTTCTACTGTATATTTTTCCTGCTTTGTCAAAGATTATTTGACCATAAAGTTGAGGGTCCATACCTGGACTCTCTACTATGTTCCACCAGTCTATGTGTCTGTTTTTGTGCCAGTACCATGCTATCTTGATGATCACAGCTTTGCAGTAAAGCTTGAAATCAGGCAACATGATGCCCCCAGTTTTGTTTTCCTTTTTCAACATTTCCTTAGCAATTCAGGGTCTCTTGTGGTTCTATACAAATTTTAGGATTGTTTGCTCCAGCTCTTTGAAAAATGCTGGTGGAATTTTTATTGGAATGGCATTGAAAGTATAGATCGCTCTAGGCAGTATAGACATTTTAACAATGTTTATTCTTCCAATCCATGAGTGTGGAATGATCTTCCATCTTTTTGTGTCTTCTTCAATTTCTTTCATGAGTGTTCTGTAGTTCCTTGAGTACAGATCCTTTACCTCTTTAGTTAGGTTTATTCCCAGGTGTCTTATGGTACTTGGCTATAGTAAATGGAATCAATTCTCTAATTTCCCTTTCTGTATTTTTATTGTTAGTGTATAAGATAGCAATTGATTTTTGTACATTGATTTTGTATCCTGCCACATTACTGAATTGCTGTATGAGTTCTAGTAGTTTGGGGGTGGAGTCTTTTGGGTTTTCCATATAAAGTATCATGTCATCTGTGAGGAGAGAGAGTTTGACTTCTTCTTTCCCAATTTGAATACCTTTTATTTCTCTTTGTTGTCTGATTGCTGTTGCTAGGACTTCTAATACTATGTTGAACAACAGTGGTGAGTGTAGGCATCCTTGTCGTGTTCCTGATCTCAAAGGGAAGGCTGTCAGCTTTTCCCCATTGAGGATGATATTTGCTGTGGGTTTTTCATAGATAGATTTTATGAAGTTCAGGAATGTTCCCTCTATCCCTATACTTTGAATCGTTTTAATCAGGAATGGATGCTGTATCTTGTCAAATGCTTTTTCTGCACCAATTGAGAGAACCATGTGGTTCTTCTCTCTTCTCTTATTGATTTGTTCTATCACATTGATTGATTTGTGAACGTTGAACCACCCTGCATCTTGGATAAATTCCACCTGGTCGTATGGATAATCTTTTTAATGTCCTGCTGGATCCTATTAGGATCTTGTTGAGAATCTTAGCATCCATATTCATCAGGGATATTCGTCTGAAATTCTCCTTTTTGGTGGGGTCTTTGCCTGGTTTGGGGATCAAGGTAATGCTGGCTTCATAAAAAGAGTCTGGAAGTTTTCCTTCTCCTTCAATTTTCTGAAACAGCTTCAGGAGAATAGGTATTGTTTCTTCTTTGAATGTTTGGTAGAATTCCCCAGGGAATCCATCAGGTCCTGGGCTCTTGTTTTTTGGGAGGTTTTTGATCACTGCTTCAATCTCATTACTAGATATTGGTGTATTCAGATTGTCAGTTTCTTCCTGATTCAGTTTTGGAAGTTTATAGGTTTCCAGGAATGCATCCGTTTCATCTAGGTTGCTAAAGTTATTGGCATATGACTGTTGATAATAATTTCTGATGATTGTTTCTATTTTCTTGGTGTTAGTCATGATCTCTCCCTTTTCATTCATAATTTTATTAATTTGGGTCCTCTCTTGTTTCTTTTGGATTAGTTTGGCCAATGGTTTATTGATCTTATTGACTCTTTCAAAAAACCAGTTCTAGTTTGCAATTCACTTATTTATGTAGTTGGTAAAAACTAATAGCGATCTAGAGGTTTTTGAGAGATTATTGTGTGCCTGGCACTGTCCTAAGCACAATGTATCCCCCCCAGAAACACACATTTTGCAGTTAATCATCACAATTAACTTATGAGAAAAGCAGCAGGAATCCAGAGCCAGCATATTTGACTCAAAATTTGAGTGTTCAGTAGTAGCCACTAAGCTGCTCCCTGGCCTTTCTCTTAATAACAAAATTTCTTTATATATGAAAAGTTTGTTTCTAAATAGTTTGCCTTCTGCCAGTTACTTAAATTCATCATGACATCTTCATATTTGTTATATTCCTATGGATCATTTCAAGAGTCATAGCTTCCTTATATTGATGGAGAGCTAAAAATAGGTGTTAACTAAATCAATAAAACACATATTAAATCAACTAGTTAAATCAACCATCCTTCAAGCTGTCTAAATTTGGGTTGAAATTAAACATTTAACTCTATAGAAGAGACTAAAATGTCTAGATATCTGCAGTTATTTGGGTATATAAGATATTTTATTTTAAACCTTGTGTCTTAGTGTTTTTTCTTATGTTAAACTTCAGTTCAGTGAATCTAATTGGCGTTCCAAAGTAAATAGCATGACAGCATTGTATTGGCCCCTATGTTTTGAGACCTCAGATTATATTAGAGAAGTTCAGCACTTCTTTATTTCCATTTCATTTTTGTCAGGGAAGAACAAAGGATCTTAAGTGTGGAGAAATACGGAAGTTTCAAATGGGTAAACTTTTAAGACTCTAAGAGGAAATGGATGGACCAAAAGGGTGCAAGAATTGCTTTAATTTTTTTCTTTTTCTTTTTTGTAATTAGTAATTTGACTGCTCATGATTTTACTTTTTAAAAACTCGATAACAGAAAATATACAAAATTTGATAAGCTAATATTTACCATATGTTGTTTGTCTCCATCTATTCAGGCTGCTATCACATAGATTGGGTGGCTTAAACAACAAATACTCATTTCTCACAGTTCTGGGTGCCAAGTAGTCCAACGTCAAGGTGCTGGCAAATGTGGTGCCTGGAGAGAGCTCACTCCTGATGGGGTCTTTTCATTCTGTACTCACATGGCTGAGTGGGCAAAGGAGTTCTCTGGGTTCTCTTTTATAATGACACTAATCTCATTCATAAGGCCTATGCCCTCATGAACTCATCACCCTCAAATGCCTCACCTCCTAATACCATCACACTAGGGGTTAGGATTTCAGCATGTGAGTTTTGAGGGGATACAAACATTTAGAACAGCACCTGACCAAACTGTGAAGTTTGAAATCACAGTCCCCCCATAAGACTAACCTCACTTCAGATACCAACTGCAAGTTCAAGGCTTTGAAAACCTACTCTCAGATTCCATAATTCACTAGAAAGACTCACAGAACTCACCGAATGCTTTTATACTCACATGGCTTATTATAGGGAAAGGATACAGATCGAAATCAGCCAAGGAAAGAAGCACATAAGGCGGAGTCTAGGAGGGCTCTAAAGATTAAGCTTCCATTGTTCTCTGGATATATTACCTTCCTAGAATCAGTGCATAACAATATGCCAGAGCACTGCCAACCAAAGAAGCTCACCAAAGCTTTGATGCTGAGTTTTTACTAGGATTTGCTTATGTAAATATGATTGATTGATTGTCCATATGGTTGATCTCAGCCTCCAAGTCAAGATGCAAACCCCCCTAAGTAATATGATTGGTCTCCCTGGCATGAACAGCCCCCAACTATTGTATGTCCCATCCTAGAAACCACTGTGGCCAGACCTTATTCTAAACAAAGACATTCCTATGATGCATGGCACACATCACCTCCTAAAAGCTGAGGGCAAGGCCAGAATCTTTACTATACAACAATAAATTATCTTAACTTTCTATCTTAATTGAATATTTTTACAAACAGTAAGTGCTAATAATATCTCTTATTTAATAACATGTTGATAAAGCAAATACATTATTTTTTCACCCAGTAAACACTGCCAGTGGGAGATAAGGAGGATAATAAATTATAAGTAGGATCAAAATACATGTTGAAAAACTTTATAAAATCAAAAAAAAAGCATAAGAGAGTGAGAAAGGGAAAATATAGTCTTTTAAGAGAAAATTGCAAAAAGAATATAGTATCACTAGAAATATTTTAGGGACACCTACTTCGTGACACATTAGGCTGGGTGAAATACGCAGGTGATGCTTTTCCACTCTCTTTTAAGCAGATTTAATCACTTACCTCTCCTCTCCTCAGGTTTATGGATCCCCACATCATGAGATAATTGTTATTTTTAATAGCAATTCACTGTTAGTGAACATTTATTGAGAGACTGTTACTGCCTCAACACCTTACAAGGCAGGAAGTATTGTCACCATTTTAAAGATTCCAACATATGGTTCTGAAAAACTTCAAGTAACTCACTTGAAATACACAACTAGTAAAGTGTTGAGCCACTGCCCATTTCTTGGGTCTGTTAATTTCTTCAAATCCTTTCTTTTCAAAGCTCTTCATAAGGTTTTAGTTATTCCTCAGGGATTCCCAGAAGTATAGTTATTATCTATCCAAGTGATTGGATGGAATTGTACCCTCACTAATGCTTCTTTATGTTTGTGTATGCTGAATAAAACAGCTGGGGGAAGAAAATAATTTTAAAAAATTAATATTTTATTAATTGGGTATTTACCCCAAAGATACAGATGTAGTGAAAAGAAGGGCCATCTGTACCCCAATGTTTATAGCAGCAATGGCCACGGTCGCCAAACTGTGGAAAGAACCAAGATGCCCTTCAACGGATGAATGGATAAGGAAGATGTGGTCCATATACACTATGGAGTATTATGCCTCCATCAGAAAGGATGACTACCCAACTTTTGTAGCAACATGGACGGATCTGGAAGAGATGATGCTGAGTGAAAAAAGTCAAGCAGAGAGAGTCAATTATCATATGGTTTCACTTATTTGTGGAGCATAACAAATAGCATGGAGGACATGGGGAGTTAGAGAGGAGAAGGGAGTTGGGGGAAATTGGAAGGGGAGGTGAACCATGAGAGACTATGGACTCTGAAAAACAATCTGAAGGGTTTGAAGAGGTTGGGGGGGTGGGAGGTTGGGGGAACCAGGTGGTGGGTATTAGGGCACAGATTGCATGGAGCACTGGGTGTGATACAAAAACAATGAATACTGTTATGCTGTATATAAATTTTAAAAAATGATTAAAAAAATTAATATTTTATTTTACATATATATTTTTAAAGATTTTATTTATTTATTTTAGAGAGAGTGAGAGAGCACAAGCAGGGGGAGCAGCAGAGAAAGAGGGAGGCTGAGGGCTCTGTCCTAGGACCCTGGGTTTTTGCCTGAGCTGAAGGCAGCCACTTAACTGACTGAGCCACCCAGGTGCCCCATTAATACCTTAATATTAGAAGAGTAGTCTACTGAAGTTCTGGTATCCCTTTTTTTTTTTTTTTTTTACTTTTTTTTCTGATATTTAGGATTCTGTCACCTAAAAGGATAAATACATGGACAGAGAATACACCATAGTGGAATAGTTCTCAATGATCATCACTTGTAAAGCATTTGAAAAATGCAAATGTATCTAGAAATTCTTACCCATTGTTAACTTGAGACCTGGCTGTCTTCACTTAAGAAATAAAAGGAAAACTGTTATAATTGATTCTGATGTTTACTGAAATTGAGAACTAGAGTGAGTATTTAGTAGAGAAAAATCATGGACCTTGAAGCAGACATAGGTTTGACTTCTTGTCCTGCCATTTATAAGCTAAGTTTTGACATAAGTCAGTTAACATATGTATGTATGTATGTATGTATGTATCTATCTATCTATCTATCTATCTATGTATGCATTCTTTTATTTTGAGAGAGAGTATGTGCAGGCAGTGGAGGGGGAAGTGGCAAAGGAAGAGAGGATCTCAAGCAGATCCCAAGTTCAGCATGGAGCTTGTTGTGGGGCTCAATCCCTTGACCCTAAGATCATGCTTTGAGCTGAAATCGAGTTAGACATTTAACTGACTGAGTCACCCAGGGCCCTTAAGTCAGTTAACATTTTTAAACTGGTGAATATCTATCAGTAAAATATGAATGAGATCAATAACTACCTATAAGCTGATTATAATAATGAAATAACATGAAGTAAAAATATAGTAATTAATATAACAACTACTCAATAAATGACAAATATCATGTTGATAATCAAAATTGTGATGATTCTTCTCTAATGAGAATAATTTGAGAGACACATAGAACTTGTCCTATAAAAGAATGATTAAAATGCTGTGCAAATGCTTAGAACCATTTTTCCTAAAGCTAGTTAAAACTCCACAGATATGATTTGGAAAGTATGACTAAGTTCACCAGAAAATTTTCTTTGATGAATGAAATTAACATACTCAAAACACTATTTCATTATCAAACAAAGGTTCAGAGGATGACACATAACAGACTCAATGTGGGAGTTTTTATGGGCATAGGACTAAGTCCTGATTTGCAGCAAGAGGACATTGATGAGGTAAATGTTTAATCAACTTGCTCTCAGGTCCAGTTTCCTAACTCTAGTCATTCAGACAATAACCCAGTTCTAATGTGCACTCTGATTTGCATGCATGGCTGAACTAACATCCAACCCTGAGTCACACTGCATTCCCGGTATTTATGGTAGAATAGTAAAGTCCATCTGTTCATCATGACCTCTTTATAGCAAAGCCCCCAGTTCAATATCGTGCTCTCCTATCTTTGCACACTTCTGACAGAGATGGGAGAAACCCTAGTGGTTATTGAATATATTGCTGGGAACCATGTTCCCTTAATACTTAAAGAAGCTCCTTCCATTGTGTCCGAATTACTCTCCTCACAAAGAGAGGGCATAATCTTAGACATACTTCCTGTAACAACTAAAGTAATTTTATCTGTATGTAAGCTCAATATAGTGCTTCTAAAATATACAGCTGGTTTTAAATTACAGCATCCATTTGAGCAAGTTGTTTTTAATCCTTTCTCACTGAAAGTTTATCACAACTTTTATTGGCTCAACTGACACATATACACACACGTATAATGACTTCTGTCTTTAGATTGAAGCGTGCCACAATTTCCACCACTTCTAGCCAGCAGAATATGGAAGGGGATCAAAATGTTTATAAAGATAAATTTTAGGGGCTTGATAAGGAAGCAGTACAGATGATTTTGCTTATATCCCATTGAACAAAACTTGGTTTCACAATCACTTTGAGCTGTTAAAGAGACCAGCAAGTACATTCTCTAGTCAGGTGGCCATATGCAGGAGTTCTATGGCTAAAGAATGGGGAGTGGATTTTAATGTGCAACAAGGAGCATCTAGAACATGTGACATATAAAGAATGCCTCGGATTCATTAGTAAATTGAATAAAGTCATGTAATAAAAATATTTACACAAATATCAGTAGCATTCCCAAACTAGCAGTAAGTAAATAGAAAATCAAAATAACAAAAATTGAAGACCATGAAAAATGATTAATCAGAAACATATATAAGGATAATAATTTAAGATATTATATTTAGCAGAAAGAAACATTCATTCAACAAACATTTATTAAAACAACAATTATGACTAATAATTATAGAATGCCCACAGAGGTTCTCTTCTTAATGTTTTATGAATTTTAACTAGTTTTATCTTCATATTAGTAATCTCTGAGGCTGGTATTACAAACATTATTTACAGAAAAAGAAACTGAAGCTCGGAGAAGGTAAATAACTTGTTCAAGTTTAGACTGACAGTACTTGGCAGAACCAGAATTCTACTTTATATCTCAGACTCTTAAATAGCACTTATCCGCTGGACAGGTGCCAAGTACTGTTTTGGGCCTTGAGGACATACCTGTAACCAAGTCAGAAATTGCCCCTGCCTCAAAGAGCTTGTATTAGAAACACATAAATTTAAAAATGATTTTATATAATGATAAATTCTATGAAACAAATTACAAAGGGCTATGGATAGAGAGTACTGTAGATCTCATCCACAATTATTTTTAGGATTTTTCTTTTTTCTCTCAGTTCTTTCTTTTGAAATATCATTAACCAATGTCATCATATCATCTAAAACATTCCTATTTGGGGCAGAAAATACCAGAGAGCATACAAAAAATATATATTTGCTTCATTATTTCATTGTCAGGGATTATTTAGCCTATATTTCTACTGAAAAAAATGGCATTAGAAAAAATGTGTGAAAGTGATTCTAAAACTCAGGAAATGGAGTTACAGTTCTGACTTTCTCTCCATCCATTTGAACAGTTTTGAATTGTTTATTTTATGTGTTACTTGAGTCTAGTTGACACACAGTGTTACATTAGTTTCAGGTGTACAACATAGTGATTCCACCAGTTTACACGTCATGCTATGGTCACCACAAGTGTAGCTGCCATCTGTGCCCATACATCTCTATGACAATATCATTGACGATATACTCTTAAAAAAGAGATAGGCATGAACTTCTACATCAGGGATCAGCAAACTCTTCTGTAAAGAGCTAACTAGTAAATGTTTTAGGCTCTGTGGCCCATACAGCTCTGTCATAACTACTCTACTATTGTAGAGTGAAAACTATCCTGGATAGTCATGTAAACAAATGAGTTTGGCTGTGTTCCAATAAAAATAGATTTAAGAACCCTGTAAATTGAATTTCTTATAATTTCTATGTGTCACAAAGTAGTATCTTTCTTTTGATTTTTTTCGACCATTCAAACTTTTACAAACCATTTTTAGCTTCCAGGCCTGACAAAAACGGTCAGGCTGAGAGCTGTAATTGATTACCCCACACTAGGTGATCACTTAGGACCTGTCCTGGAGGCTCTCTGTCACTGGCCCCTTGGCTTTTCACTGGGCTGCTGCCTCTACCCACACAATAGATGGGAGAAAGCCCCTGAATTGAAGACTATATGCACTGGTCCTCAAACTGAAGGGTATATAATGTTCAGTCAGAGGTAGATTCAAATTCAGATTCTCTAAAACGAGATCCACATTTTTAACAAACATTATAGGAGATTTTGATGCACTTGATTTTGAACTATTAACAAAAACCTGGACCTAAATATAACATGAGCATCGAACGTAGAACCCATAAACGGGAGATTACAAAACAGTGAGATAAGCAGCACAATAGAAATAAGAAGGAACCAAAGAATACCTGATACTCTGTGAAAAGTGGATACTAGGGAGTAGATGGAAGTTATATGGACAAGTGAGAGGAATGTGACAGGTTTAAAACCCTCTTCTGTATGGAATACTTAATTTGGTGCTATAAATAAATTCTGCCCTGGTTGAGAAAAGAAGGATGAGACAAGAAAGGAAAGAAGAAACACACTACAAACAGGAGCTGTAACTTCCCTGCAGGGGATTTTACTTTCTCCCTAAGTGGTTCTGCCATTTTGTTGCTCTGTGACTATAGGCAATTTCCTATATTCTTTTTTCCTCAATTAGCTCAAACCTCATTATGAACTTCTAAGGTTATTGTGAGGTTTAAATAATATCAAGTGCTTAAAACTGTGATTGGCACCAAGTATCTTTCAGTAAATATTTTTTATGTTGATATTGATTTTTTTAGCCATGATACTCTTTTTAAAGATGATTGAACTGAGGTCCAGAGAGATGGATTTGTGTGTCCCACAGTGGGACTAATTAGGTGAGGTTTGTGGGGGCCAGAAAAAGGTTTGTCATTCATTGTCTGTACGCTTTATTTTCTTTATCCATGGAAGTAAACTATAAAGACCACATAAGTTCTGCTTTATTTCCATTCTGACATTTTCTAATATTTTCACATTTAAAAATCACATAAAAATAAAATTAGAATACGTGCAAAAGAAAGTAGCACTTTATTATTACCATTAGAACCAAGCAAATACGTTACTTTAAAAGGAATTGTTCAGAATAATGGGTTTAGTATGCTTTGGTTATTTCTAAGGAAGAACTAAGTGGATAAACTCTTTGTATTGTCCTGGCTTCCTTTTTTACATGCAAGAATGACTAATGGACATTGTTTCTGCCTTCTGTATTCTCTCCAGTGCTTTTCTTTTTTTTTTAATTTTAATTATTTATTTATTTTTAATTTATTTTTAATTAACATATAATGTATTATTTGTTTGAAGGGTACAGGTTTGTGATTCATCAGTCTCCCACAATTCACAGCACTCACCATAGCAAATAATGTCCCCAGTGTCCATCATCCAGCCACCCTATCCCTCCCATACCCCTCTACTCCAGCAACCCTCAGTTTGTTTCCTGAGATTAAGAGTCTCTTATGGTTTGTCTCCCTCTCTTCCTCTTGTTTCATTTTTCCGTCCCTTCCCTATGAGCCTCTGTCTTGTTTCACAAATTCCTCATATAAGTGAGATCATATGGTAATTATCTTTCTCTGATTGACTTATTTCGCTTAGCATAATACACTATAGTTCCATCCATGTCATTGCAAATGGTAAGATTTCATTTTTTCATGGCTGCATAATATTCCTGTGTGTGTGTGTGTGTATTCCACACCTTCTTTATCCATTCATGTGCTGATGGACATCTAGGCTCTTTCCATAGTTTGGCTGTTGTCGACATTGCTGCTATAAACATTCAGGTGCATATGCCCTTTCAGATCACTACATTTGTATCTTTGTGGTAAATACCCAGTAGTGCAATTGCTGAGTCATAGTGTACCTCTATTTTCAACTCCTGAGGAACCTCCATACTGTTTTCCAGAGTGGCTGCACCAGCTTGCATTCCCACCAACAGTGTAGGAGGGTTCCCCTTTCTTCATATCCTCCCCATCACCTGTTGTTTCCTGACTTGTTAATTTTAGCCATTCTGACTGGTGTGAGGTGGTGTTTTACTGCGGTTTTGATTTGTATTTTCCTGATGTCGAGTGATGTTAAACACTTTTTCATGTGTCCGTTGGCAATCTGGATGTCTTCTTTGCAGAAATGTCTATTCATGTCTTCTGCCCCTTTCTTTATTGGATTATTTCTTCTTTTAGTGTTGAGTTTGATAAGTTCAAACTTACAGATTTTGGATACTAGCCCGTTATCTGATATGTCATTTGCAAATATCTTCTCCCGTTCTGTCCTTTGCCTTTTGTTTTGGTTGACTGTTTGCTTTGCTTTGCAAAAGCTTTTTATCTTGAAGTCTCAATCATTCATTTTTGCCCTTGTTTCCCTTGCCTTTGGTGATGTTTCTAAGAAGGAGTTGCTGTGGCTGAGATCAAAGAGGTTGCTGCCTGTGTTCTCCTCAAGGATTTTGATGGATTCCTGTCTCACATTTAGGTCTTTCATCCATTTTGAGTCTGTTTTTGTGTGTGGTGTAAGAAAGTGGTTCAGTTTCATTCTTCTACATGTGCTGTCCAATTTTCCCAAAACCATTTGTTTAGAGGCTGTCTTTTTTCCATTGGACATTCTTTCCTGCTTTCTTGAAGATTAGTTGACCATAGAGTTGAGAGGCCCTTTCTGGGCTCCAGTACCATACTGTCTTGATTATTACAGCTTTGTAATAGAGCTTGAAGTCTGGAATTGTGAGGCCACCATCTCTGGTTTCCTTTTTCAACATTCCTCTGGCTATTTGGGGTCTTTTCTGGTTCCATACAAGTTTTAGGATTATTTGCTCCATTTCTTTGAAAAAAGTTGATGGTATTTTGATGGGGGTTGCATTAAATGTGTAGGTTTCTCTAGTTAGCATAGATATTTTCACAATATTTGTTCTTCCAACCCATGAGCATGAAATGTTTTTCCATTTCTTAGTGTCGTCCTCAGATTCTTTCATGAGCATTCTCTAGTTTTCTGAGTACAGATTCTTTGCCTCTTTGATTAGAGTTGTTCCTAGGTATCTTATGGTTTGGGTACAGTTGTAAATGGATCAACTCCTTAGTTTATCTTTCTTCTTTCTCCTTGCTGATGTATAAAATGCAACTGATTTCTGTGCATTGATTTTATATCCTGACACTTTACTGAATTCCTGTATGAGTTCTAGCAGTTTTGGGGTGGAGTCTTTTGTAATATTGTTCGTCTTATGGTATCACTTATCCCACAGATTCTCCCCTATTGATCCAGTATTGTTTATCTCTCTTTTTCTCAGCTTCTTTGTTCTCCATCACTTGGAGAACAAATTAATTCTCTCTTCTGTCTCATTTACCCTAGCAGTTGGAGCCTCCATTTTTTATTGCATCTCATTAATAGTTTTTTGATCTTGACTTGGATAGATTTTAGTTCTTTTATTTCTCCAGAAAGGGATTCTCTAGTATCTTTTATGCTTTTTTCAAGCCCTAGTATCTTTATAATTGTCATTCTGAACTCTAGTTCTCTAGTTCTCACATCTTACTGATGTCTATATTGGTTAGGTCCCTGGCATTTGGTACTTTTTCTTGTTCTTTTTTTTTTTTTTTTTTTTTTGAGGTGAGTTTTTCCATTTTGTAATTTTGTCCAGAGAAGAATAGATGAATGAGAAAACAAAATGCTAAAAAGGGAACAACAACCCTAGAAAAATATATACTTCGGAAAGTAGTTGTTTTTCAGTTCATAGAATTGCTGCTATTCTTTTCTTTGATCTCCTGTTGAGTTTGTAGATTATCAGAATGGTTTGATAACTGTCTAGCCGAATTCCTAGGACCAGACAAAATTCAGGTCTCCTATTTATCTTCCATCTTGCTCCTCCCCCTTCTCCAGTGCTTTTTAAGCATTTTGAAATGCTTTCCTTTTCCTTAAGACTTTCCCCCTTACCATATCAGAGTTAAAAAGAATTGTTCCAGGACACAGTCTACAATTTTGTCACTTTTGCACTGATTGGGGGAGAAAAAAGGTGGAAGGGACAACAAAAAATGTGTGTATTCACAGTATATTACAGTATTAGCCATGCCTGGCTGAGGAGATCAAATCTAATAGTGCTGAAAGGGAATACAGTCCCATCTTCAAGAAGGTTACTTTTACTTATTATTTTTATATCTTTATTGGTCATCTCTCTTTTTTAAGTGTTATTGAGGTATAATTGATATACAAAAACTGTACCTATTTAATGTGCGTACATTTTGATGAGTCTAGACTTAAGTATACGCTCATTAATACCATCACCACAATCAAGATACTAAGCTTATCCATCATCTCCAAAAATGTTCTTGAGTTCTTTTGGTGGTGTATTTTGTTTTTATTTTTGTTTCTGTGGTAAGAATACTTAATAAGAGATCTGTGTTCTCAGCTCTGTTAAAGTGCACAATACCGTATAGTTAACAAAGGATACCTATACACCTATGTTGTAAGCTTCTCTGGAATGTATTGATCTTGCATTACTGACACTTTATATGCACCCAGCAACAACTCCTCATTCCCCATTCACCTCAAACCCCTGACTATGCTAAATTTCTTCTCTGATCTCAGAAGCTAAGCAGGGTAGGGGCCTGGACACTACTCAGATCAGAGACATTAATTTTAATGTGACATTTTAAAAGATTCACATATTTGTTGATGGAAATACAGTGTGTTTGGATTATTAAAGTGGAAATTTCATTCTAAAACATCCAAAAATTCCTGACAGCATATGATTCACTCTTGAATAAACAGATGACATAAACATGATCAGTATCAGGTAGATTTACCTTTATTAATTTAATAATCAATATTTGCTCAAAGCATTTTAATATTTCTCAGTATATGTAAATAAAATAGAAACTTTCATTCATTTCTTAACACATTTCATAAAAAATACACATTTTTTGAGACTTTTAAAGACAGACTCTTATTCACAGAGCTTAGTGGCTACTCTATAAACTAATCATGTCTGGACCCAGTGGCCCCTTTACACTACTGTGACTCTCTTTTCAGCATGACTTGGTCTCCTCGTTTTTGCTTTTTTTTTTTTTTTTTTCTTGGAGGGTGTGGGATAATTACTGCATTCAGTTGTTCTCCTGCCCTCACTGAAGGCCATGTCAAATTAGCATGTTTTTTTTGCTTCTGATTTTAGGTAGAAAAAGGGGTCAAGTGATTGTGGGAAGTGTCTTGAAGGAAACCTTTGTTCTATGCCAACATGTCCTTTATGATAAACAATGCCTTTACTAACTCCTGTTTGTTTGTTTTTTCATTGTGAGACATGTTAAAAGATAAACTGAAGCATATTAAAAATTCTCAAAGTTTCTTTACACAAAAATCCATTCAAATTAAACAGTAGGGTCAAACTGGAAATGGTTAGAAGCCCTCCTTGACAAGACAGGGGTCGGGGGGTGCGGCAGAGCAGACCATATAGAGAGAGAGCCAATGCAAAGAAAAGATATTGATTGGCTCTTATAAAGCATAGTGCGCTGTTTGTGATTGGCTGTCCTTGACATTTTGGTTCCTTAACTTTGTGGCATTTTAAAGGGTGACAATTTGGTTTGCTTACATTGCATGCCATGGCATTAGAGCCACATCAGTCTAATGGCCTCCTTATTTAATTAATTTAACGGTTTGTTTTTGTTGTTGTTGTTGTTGTTGTTTTAATAAGATTCTGTCTTCAGGGAGGGGAGGAGTTATTAGCAACTGGCATCTTCCTGGGTGTTAGATATTACAGTGTTCTTTTTTTCATGACAATCAAAACTTTAAACTACTGCCAACATTCTCAGTACTCAGTACTGAATTATTGCAATTATTTATACATGGTGTTACACTTCTCAGTTTACCTCAGTGAATATTATTCTCCCCTCTTCATTCCTTTTTATTTGCTTATTTATATTTTAAACTGAACCTTGCTTTCCTACAGTGATAAATATAATTTGTTCAGAATTTGTTTTCCTATTATTGATACTTTTGGAAAACTCTTTAGGACTTTGTTTTTGCTTTTATTCTCTTGATTAATTCCTATAATTTATCACAATTGTTTTTGCTTTTATTCTCTTGATTAATTCCTATAATTTATCACATTAGCAGCTTCCTTGGTCATTTTTATTACTGTTCTTCCATTTAATGCCACTCTTAGCTGGTAACCTGCTGCAACAGCAGTCCTGTGCCTTAACAATGTCCTCTAATTCTCTCCAGTTTAAGTCACTGTGTATTTCCTGTAGTCATTTATATGCCCCTAATGAAAATGCCAGCATTTGACTTTATTGTAATTTTAAGTTTTAGAGAAATATTTGAATAATGGAAATAAATTAAAATAAAGAATAAACAACTATCAAAAAAAAAGAATGACTAAAATACCAATTAGATGAATAGAGATAGTTTCATAGAGAATTGTAATTTATAGTAGAATTAAATATCAATAGTTATATTACAAACATAGCTATTGAAATTAATATTATAGTTAACATTGAAAATGAATACCATAAGTATTCCGTGCAAAAAACAAATCTACCTTAGCAAACATTCGAAATCCTATTGTTATTGCAACCATTGTCTTAAACTTAAAACTAACAATAAGAATTTTGCATGCCAGTTATTGTTTTAAAAATGGGCTATAAAAATGTTAATGTTAGTGGGTTTTTTAAAGATTTTATTTATTTATTTTAGAAAGAGAGAGTGTGTGAGTGCGGGGAAGGGCAACGGCAAGGAAGAGAGAATCTCATGCAGACTCTGAGCTGAGCACAGAGTGGGATAAGGAGCTCAATCCTGCAACCCTGGGATCTTGACCTGAGCCAAAATCAACTGACTGAGCCACCCAGGAGCCCCTCTAATATCATTGTTAAAAGGATTTTTTCACCATCAAAAACTATACAAGGGATTCTTATGTTTTTTAGGTATAAGCAATATCAATTCATATATAAAATTTGAAAATAGCCCAAATTCATGCCCTGTTCATTTACTGTGTTTTCAATCAAAGAATCACCAGAAACTTACTGGTGATGTGCATTTAAATTTGAGTACCCAGTAAATTCATCTAATGGGAACTGGGAAAGCTGGTCAGCCAGAGTGGAGCAGATTAAAAATAAAGGTATACACCATGTTCTCATTTATTCAATAAATATTTGTCAACTGAATAGAGGTAGTATAGTGGTAAAACTTTGAAACTACCACCAAGTGAATGGTTTCTACATTTTCTGCCTCCAAGCTCTTTGGTCATTCATTAGGATAAGTGGATTCATACATAAAATCATTGATTAAATAACTATCTTCTAAACTTGACAAGAGGCAAAATCTCACAATGCAAACCTCTGATTCTCTTCTCAAAACAATTCAGTCATTCATTGAATCTGCTGAGTTTCACAAGTTTTTAGTCGCTCACTGAAAGACATTGAAAATGAATGTTACATAGGAGCTGATCAAACGGCATTACTCTATGACATTGTTTTACACTGGTTTTAATATGCTTCAGTGGTGCTTAACAGATCAGTGGCCAACACCTAGCGCTGGAAAGTGACATACCTATTGGCTTGAGGTCCTTAATTCTGTTTGAATAAGTATCCCAATCTTTATAGTTTCCCAGTTAATACAAATCCATGTAACAACACAAATCCAAACTATTGAGGCTAGAGAGTCATTTAACTGTAAATCGTAAATCTCTACTGTTCTACTAGTTACTTTTCTTTGCTTTTTCATGTTGCAACATCAGTGGAATCTAAGCGTGGAATTCAGCTAAATTAGAATAAGCCTATGTGTAGAAGCAAATTATGTGTTAGCGCAGTGAGACTTCTGCAAGTCTCACTCTTGGAATTGTTAATTGAGTTTGGGGTAAAAATAGAGGAAAAGAATCTTTGTTAATTAGATATGGGCAGTGTCTGGAAGTTGTTGTTAAGTAGGTAAAGGCAACTATGAATTCACAAATATCAAAATGACAATCCCTGGAGAATTAAGATGAAGAGTAGACATGATTTATTTTAAACAGTAGTTGGGCAGTTTTCAAAGTAAATTGAAATGCCTGTGCCACATAAGAGTTCTAAATAAAAGTGATAAAAATGTAAACAGCATGATTTTTATTCCTGGGAATAATTAAAGATATTTTTCAAACTGTATCTCAGTTGTTTTGCCAAATCAGGACAGGTAAATGCCCTTGCTATCAGACCACAGAACTGTAGTCTTGACCTAGATAAATGTTTGGATTAGGTATACAATGAATCACTTCAGTAATTTTCAAAAGCCATTAAAACATAATACTTAAACAACAAGTTTTAACGTTATCAGACCTGGATCAGAAACCTGTCTCTGTTACGTCTTTTTCTCTGTGACCTTAAATATATTATTTATTCCCTCGGTGCTAGGTTCTTATTTTGTAAAATTAAAATGATGCCCAATTTATGCTATTGGGAGGATTAAAAGAGATTATGCTTGTAAATTGCTTTGCAATTTGTGGCATATAATAGGTATTCAACATATTTAACATATATAACAACTATTAGTATTGCTAACAGTTCTTAATTAGAAACTTAATTTCTAAATTTCTCTTTCTTATTTTTTGGCCTTCCTTGTCAAACTTCAGAATGTCCTGTAGATTAATATTTCAAAAAATAAAGAAGAGAAAAACCAAGTAAAAATTAAATTACACTGCTTTTCTTTTTCTATGTTAAGAATTCTGTTTGGCTGAAAAATATTTCTAGATAACTATGGAATTCCATTTTTCCATCTAATGTCAATCTATTCTAAATCTAGATCATATAAATACAGCATGTACTTCAATATACCTGAATTATATTACCTAGGCTGCAATACACCTGTAAATATTTTGTAATATATTTTTTAAGATTTTATTTATTTATTTGAGAGAGAGACAGTGAGAGAGAGCATGAGAGGCGAGGTCAGAGGGAGAAGCAAACTCCCCATGGAACTGGGAGCCCAATATGGGACTCGATCCCAGGACTCCAGGACCTGACCTGAGCCAAAGGCAATTGCTTAACCAACTGAGCCACCCAGGTGCCCCAATATTTTGTAATATTTTAAGACACAATGAGACACAAAATTCTGGTTAACTTTCATTAAGCTGTCTTCCCATGATCCCATCCCTATCCTCCTTTATAGTTGCCTATGCCTTCTGCCCTGTTTCCTTACATTAGAGCTATGAATATCCTACAAGACTAGGTCAGTACTTCTCATCCTTCCTGTATTATCTCAATGAATTCTTCCATTCTCAGGGGTCCTTGTTAATCTTGAATCATTTTTGAACATTGGGAAGATTTCAAGCTTACATTGTCTTCCACATGGATGACTAATTTTCTTCTCCATGTATAAATTTTCGAGAGCTTTGCCATCCAGCTTTTCCAACTCCCTATCAGGTTTTCCATTCGTATAGTCTTTTTTCATGCAACTATCTGTAAGTATTTCTAGATTGCCTCCTACTTGTTAACCAGTGTCTTAAGAACTGGGAATAAATAATCAATAAATGTAGTTCTGGTTTTGAGGCACTCAGTGGCAAAATGAGCAATCAGAAAACTAACAGCTAATAGTGATAGTGATAATTTGTATAACATGAGTTATTGGAAAATGCTAAGGAATTATATAACTTACATCTGGAAGGAGGAGGGTCCCAGATTCCATCCCAGAATGGGTGACATGTAAGCAAAGACCTAAAAGGTGTTTCAGAAGCAGTCAAGGAAGAAGGGTGTGTAGAGGAAAACCGTAGTCTACCTCCTGTGGTTCTCTTTTACTCTGACATGACTACCACACTTAAAATACTTCTGACACCGGATGTGTGTGTGCCTGAGTGGGAAGGGAGCATTCTTCCACCAAGCATTCACTGAAACACTTTCAGGTGTCTTACAGTTTAGCTTAATTCTGACACTTCCTGGAGATAGTGGTAAATCCCACAGGTTAAAGGCTCTGTCCTACATGACTACTTCCTTCCATTTCAGATGTCAATTGTTTGTTTGTTTTTACTTTTTTAATTTAAATTCAGTTAGCCAACATATAATGTTAATACATCATTAGTTTTTTTTTTAAAGATTTTATTTATTTGACAGAGAGAGATCACAAGTGGGCAGAGAGGCAAGCAGAGAGAGAGAGAGAAGGAAGCAGGCTCCCTGCAGAGCAGAGAGCCTGATGTGGGACTCGATCCCAGGACCCCGAGATCATGACCTGAGCCGAAGGCAGAGGCTCAACCCACTGAGCCACCCAGGTGCCCGAATACATCATTAGTTTTTGATGTAATGTTCAGTGATTCATTAGTTGTATATAACACCCAGTGCTAATTAGATCGCATGCCTTCCTTAATGCCCATCACCCAGTTACCCCATACCCCTACCCACCTCAGATGTCAGTTGTCAATAAAAGTTGTCATCTGTGTTCCTGACTGATTCGCTATAAATCAGAGATTCCCATAACCCCCTCTTTGGATCCTATTAATTTGCTAGAGCAACTCAAAGAACTCAGGAAAACAGTTACATTTACCATTTTTTTTTTAAAGATACAGATGAACATCCAGATGAAGAGAAACATAGGCAAGGTCTGAGAGGGTCCCAAGCCCAGGAGTTGCTGTCCCTATGGAGTTGGCGTATGTCACTCTCCCAGCACATGGATATGTTATGTTCACCAACCTGGAAGCTCCCTCATCCCCATACTTTAGGATCTTTATGGAAGTTTCATCACATAGGCTTGATCAATCATTAACTCCAAGCCCTCTCCCCTTTCTGGAGAATCAGGGGGTAGAGTTGAAAATTCTAAGCTTCTAATCATGGCTTGTTCCTTCTGGTGACCAGCCCCCCATCCAGGAGCCAAAAACAATTTGACAGAGGCAAAGGCAAGAACAAAACTTGGAAGACTGGCTTGGAAATATCATGGGTTTAGAAATGCCTAGAGACAATGGGCCAGGCTCTCAGAAGTTAGATGAGCAATCAGGAAACAAAATAAGAGTGGAGGTGAAGCAATAAGCCAGAGCAAGAAGAACACAGATGGCAGAGTTTTAGTTGAGGTATTTCAGTTTCTTTAGTCTCCTGTCTTTCTTTTATCTTCATCCAGATAGTGTTCACCACAGAAATATTAAGTAACCCATAGTACTAGGTACACAAAGAGCTCATGTTCTTCTATCTTCCTGAACAGTTTTCTCCCCGCCCATTGTCTCCGACTGATAAATGCTTAGTCATTCTTCAAAATCTCCACGTAGAAATTCCATGTTGCCTTCCATGTCCCTTGTTATATTTTCAAGGACGCTTTTAGTTATAAGTGACAGAAAAGCAAATTTGAGGAAAAAAAAAAAGTTTGGGGCTCATATTAATGAAATGCCAAGGATAGAGGTGATTTAAGAATGGCTAGAATTAGGAGCAGATCTGATTCATCAGGGCTCTATCTTTTTCGTATACTTTTCTCCATGAGCTAGAACTGATGGTAAACAGCCATCCTGATTGTATCGTACCAGCTTAAGCCTGTAGAAAACAAATCTTCCCCCATAGCTCTGCCTGAAACAGCTCAAGGAGTATTCCAATTTCCCTGACTTGGATCATGTGCCCACACATTTGCCCTGAGCTCTGGCCCCCTGACTGACAGTCTCTAGGTTTAGAGTAGGGAAGGAAAATTCCACAGTGGAAGTATAGGATATTGTTAACAAAAGTAATATTGAAGGGATGCTGGGCATTTAAAAACGTGTCAACAAACAGTTGACAAATCATGGTTGATCAATTAAAATGACTGTGGGCAGTTCCCCTTGACCACAGTTCCATGGGCCTTCAGTGGATTGATAAACTGGAAATGTAGGCACAGCTATGCCTGGATGTGAATCTCTCCAGGGAGGGGTCCATACCTTAATGATACACAAAGGTTTCCTGGATGGGAAGGTAGAAGTACTTGGAAGGGAAATGCTTTTTCCCCATCCCCACCCACTGTGAACTTCCCCTGACTTAAGCCATGTAAGGCAATTTGACAGAAAGTAGAAGGTATCAAGTTAAGGAGTTAATTTTCACTTGATTCCTGCTTAGTTCTTATCACACTCTGTTTATCTCAGTTTAATCACTTCTTAAGTGTGGATCATAAAACCTATTTTGTAGGTTAAAATAATTTTGCGCAGTGCTTGGCACATGGTGAGTTTCCAGTACTTTCTGGCAGTTATGTAACAACTGGGTAAGCCAGTTGTTACAGAGTCTACCCGGAAGTGCTTCCTCCTACCTGCCATGCTGTCTCGTTTGTAGTAGGTCATGCTGTTTAGCAATGAGGGATCTAGGACTACTTTGGCATCCTAGACAAGTCACCCTCCCCTCCCTTTGACAGCACTCCCTGTCAGTGAGAGCCCAAAGAATGTTTTGGGGGTCATCATCTTCCTTTCGTTCTGAGTGTGTTAAGCTAGTTCTCAAGCTCTCTCCTGCATTTGCTGCTGCTGCTTTTTTTTTTTTTTTTAAGATTTTATTTATTTATTTGACAGACAGAGATCACAAGTGGGCAGAGAGGCAGGCAGAGAGAGGAGGAAGCAGGCTCCCCACTGAGCAGAGAACCCGATGTGGGGCTCGATCCCAGGACCCTGGGATCATGACCTGAGCTGAAGGCAAAGGCTTTAACCCACTGAGCCACCCAGGCGCCCCATTGCATTTGCTTCTTAAGCCAGCTGGGAGAATTTCCTAAAGAGACCTCTGCTACCTGGAGGCCCTGTGATTTCTAGGTGAACTTCTCTGCCCTTTGAAAACATTAAAGAGGCCCAACCCCCAACATTGCATTCACAGGAGAGAACCTCTACCTTTTTCCCTCCTGAAAGAAAGAATCAAGATTATTAATACCTACAATTAGATCAGATGCTGAAGCTTTGCTTTCATAACTCCTCCAGGATAATTTGTTATTGGGCAAAAATAGAACAAAATCATTTAAATCATTAAAGAATATAGAGGATTCTACATCTGTTCTCCTACTTCAAAAACCTAATTTGTGGGCTTGGTTAAAAAATAACCAAAAAAAGGAGAATTTGTATGTTGGTTGTTGAAAGTTATGTCATTCATAGAACTGTCATGTGTATACTTTGTAAAACACTTGATGTTTGTGTCCTTTTTTTAATAGATGCACAGTTATATTTGCATATAGTGTTTTCCATATGAATTTGGCATTTTGACTTTTGTTCTTATTATTTAGGGTATTAATTCACTGAGTCATTCAGTAAACCTTTATAGAGGGCCTGCTTTATTTTAGGCACGAAGCCATGTTTAAAATTTATCTGAATTACTAAGCCAATAGAAGTTATTCTGAAAACAGAGTTAAATTTGGTTTTTAAATTTTTTTTTTTTTTTAAAGGTCTCTCTTCGGGGTGCCTGGGTGGCTCAGTTGTTAAGCATCTGCCTTCGGTTCAGGTCATGATCCCAGGGTTCTGAGATGTAGCCTCACATGGAGCTCTCTACTCAGCAGGAGGCCTGCATTTCCCACTCCCCCTGCTTAAAAAAAAAAAAAAAAGCTCTCTCTTCACATCTAAGTAGATTAAATAATGGAAGAAAATGCATAGAATTTTTAAAAATTTATTATTACCTTTGTCAACATATTTGTTAAGCCAGGGATGTTAGTAGAATGTCAGCATACAATGCTTAAATTTTTTAAAAATTTGTAATAAAATTTCATTATGTAATGATGGTAATATAATATTATTCTTTTATTCAAGAGACAAGATGTTAAGAATTAATATAAAAATGATATACCAAGGGACTATTTTATTCTTATTGTTCCGTTAGTATAATCCATTTCTGTTCTAACATCAGAGAAATGTCTCCGAAGTCTCCCACATACTCTAAATCATTATTTTTTTGTTACTTCTGAATGAATTAGGTTTTATTCTTTGTTTAACCCTATCCATTCATTATTTAAATCACATTTTTATTGAATAAACTAAACCTTGCACATAATAATATAATGTGCTGCTTCATATGAAAATGTTGTTTTCCATAAGGTCTTCCTTTGAAAATTGTTTTCCCCTGAGATATTATTAGGACTTCTGATAGCTAAATAAATAAGCAAAGTGATTAAGCAAATAAAGGAAAAAATATTGGAATTTAATCAGTGAAATATACACAATAATAAGCAGGGAAACTATAGCAAGTGGTTGATGGCAAGGTATGTTTTCTCTGAGGAATGGTATTTAGGCTGAATTTTGAAAGCTGGGATTGTTTTACTTGTGGTCTGAGCTGGAATAGAATGTTTCAGGCAGGAAGATTAAGTTCCTAAAATCTGGGTGAGAAAGAGCCTGGTGTATTTGAGAGACAGAAAGGAAGCTGTTGTGACTGAAGGGATGATAAATGGGGTATTCTAGACTTTGTTAAGAAGTTTAAACTTAAGCTAAATAATTTGGGAAAACATTGAGGTTCTTTGGAATGCAAAGAGTGACACAATGTAACTGAAGTTTCAAAGGTGAATCTGGCTTTGTTAGAATGTTAGAATGCTTTGTGGATGATAGCTTGTAGGTGGCCAAAAATGGTAGCAAGAGAATCTGTTGTTTGCTGACTGCAGTTCAAGAAGAGCACTTGAAGAGTTGTTCTTTGTTATTTGGTGATCGGCCCTTACAAAATGATATGCATATGTTAATGCTGGAGGTCATATACCAGATACCTGATCTCATGAACACAGCATTGTGCATCTGGGCATTGAAGTAGTGGCAGGGATGGGGACGGCCACGGGACAACTTCTTGACCTTTTACATTTATTTGGCAATTATTGGTCTATGCGACATACTGGACTCATGTGTGATTGACTATTTATTGTGTATTAAATACTATAGGCATTGATTTCCCCAAGAACCAATATTAACTCAATATCTGAGTTCTTAATAATGAAGTTTTAGAATATAAGTGAGGTGAGGTGAGGTGAGGGCCAGACAGATGACCAAGAAAGAATTCTTGAGACATCTTTGGTGCAAAATGGTGGTTTATTAAAGCACGGGGACAGGACCCATGGGCATAAAGAGCTGCTGCGCTGGGGTTGTGGGGAGTGGGCTGATTATATACTGTGGGGTTGGGGGAGGTAAGGAAAAGGGAGCGTTTGAAAGAAGAAGACACACAGGACACTGGAGGTTTTGCTATTTGTTAAGTTAAGGTTGTTTTTTCTTTTAGAAGGTATTATCAGTAAGACTGTTGAGAGCTTCCTGGAGGAATGTCACACTCCTGCTATCGCAGGTCCTTATCAATGAGCTTTAGGTTTGGAAAAAATTTAACTTTATTTACATTTCCCTCTGCCTCAGTCTCCCTCAGTTTTATGGAGGGGAAGATGATGTTAGGGCTTCAGGACTGATTTGTGGATCTCTGGAAGTTAGGTTATTGATAAGAGAGCCTCTTCCTTGTAAATCACTAGGACATTTGTAAATGGAGGGAGATTCAGGTCTTGCAGGATTGTGGTCTCTATAAGTTAACTACTTGTTTTTCCTTTAGGGCAGCCAAAAATGGCTGAGGAATACCACACATGTCAAGGCAGGAGTGGGGGGTGGGTGTGTAGAGTGCCAGCTTCTGCTTTGTCCTCAGCTAGCCTTCTATTCCCTCATCATTTATATAATAGGATTTGCCAAGAAATTAATAAGTTATGGTATTAATGTAAAATACCTTCAAAAATATGTATAAATAGCAACTGTATTTTAAAACATCATTTTAAAATGTTAGAATGCTATTTTTTCCTCTTATTACTAAGATCACTTAAACTGTAACTGAGAATCTTTCTTAGTTGAAAATACTATGTAAAGTGGAGCTGAACATTTTTAAGAATGAATTGTTTTTTTGAGAAGTCTTCTACAAATTAACTGAACTAGCAGCACTAAGATAATGGCCATTAAAATAAGGATAATGAGATGCATTTAATTCTAAGTACTCATGACAGTGGCACAAAATTAAGTCCAGTTTGTTTATTTGCTTATTTTAAAATTACAGATATGCTACCTCTTAAAGTGAATGAATGTGCTTGTAACTGGCCTTCAGCCTGCAATGTTTTCATTTCTCTTCCTTTTATACTTTAAAAATATAGACTGATATGAATTTTATCACATTTCATAAATTAATTTTAAAAAGTAATTTCTGAATTAATACCACATGGATCCTGGCATTAATTTAGACACATTTCCGACTATATAGATACATTTTTCAACTAGAAAATATTTTCTTCAATGAATATCATATTCATGTAATTATTATTCAAAATGCTAACCTAAATGTTAAAAATATTTTTAAGTAATAATATGAATAAAATTTAATGCTTGTTTTCTGATTATTTGCGTATATTCATTTGTTCTTAGCCACATTTAAATAAATTCAATTTTTCTATACTTTATGCTCTATTTTAGATTTTTAAGGCATAGTGCTTTTATTTTGCAGATTGTTGCCTTGCGTGAACAAAATGTTCATATACAAAGAAAAATGGCATCAAGTGAGGGGTCCACAGAATCAGAACATCTTGAAGGGATGGAACCTGGTCCGAAAGTCCATGAAAAGGTAGGACACAGATGACATGGTCCTACCTAGAAATATTTACTTGCTATGTCATTTGACAAAAATACGAAATATGAAGTCCATGTTATAAACATTCTTTATTATGTTTTGATTTGTTGGTCAAAAGGTCATGATGACTTTTCATTTGGTGATTTAATTTGATTTTCTTAAATAATACGCACGTGTGTAAATATATAAATATATGTTTGAATTTCTCAATACTTGATACTTAACATGATTCTCTGAAATAATTAAATTATATATCTAATTGAACATATGTATAATTGAATAAATATATTTGCACAGATAGGTATTTCTTTAATATATATCCAGGAATTCTAAGTATAATAACAATACTTTTGATTTATAAATGGTATTATGTACAATTGGCAATTCATCTGTGGTGTATCACTGCAAAAATTTTTTAGTAATCTCCTATTTGGCATTTTCCATGTGTTTAAGAAGGTCCTAACAGTATTCCTGTTAATGAGAAATTTTATTAAAAGATACCTGAACCCTTGGGACTTTTACTGTTTTTAGAAGGGAAAGATTTTCCTTTGGTTGGGGGTTCTACCCCGGGTAAGAACACCATCAGTCTGTTTGGCCCTTTTCTGGGCTAACCCATTTGTTTCCAGCACAAAAGGAAGGTCAGTTGCTGGTAGGTCTGGAATCAGATAAAGATGATGTAGAGTTTGCATATCCTGTGCCTGAGGCTTAGATACTCTGCGGGGATATTTGCCATTACCAGCTACATCTTCAGATGGTTGAACTCTTTAAACATCAGGACTGCATGAATTAGGTAGCAATAAGAGTCATTGTCAATGTCAAGAGGTTTCAGAACAGAGATCAAGAAACAAGGGACTGGACCATGAAACAAAGGCACCAGTCTTCTTAGCTGAAAATAAACTGAACACTTCCTTACTTATCCAGTTGAAACAAATGGAGGGGCTTCCCGTGTTTCCTCCTTCAAGTATGACAAAGGGGGCCAAGTCAACCAGACTAATTTCCTGACACTCATCAGTTCTGGTGGCTGAGAGGCAAAGAGCTCTTAATTTAAGGCTTCACTATTTTAGCCTTTATCCATGTATTTTACAGAACTCTTAAGATGAGTATTAAAAATAAACTACAGTCTGACAGCTAGGTTTCATGAGCTGTATTTCAAATTTGAATGAAATTATTTCTTGTCCCTTCAGATAAGTAAACTGATACCAGTTCGGTAAACAAATCACTGAGCTCTTTAGAATAAGCTGTTTGCACTCAAAACTCACTTTAGGAAACTAACTTGTAATTTTCTATTACTGTTTCATTTTAATTATGTCATCAGTAATACAGTGCTATATCTTTTCTCTACTTATTCGGGTATAAAAATGGACTTTGTGGTCATGAAGCCTTTTTCTCTTAGAAGTCTACAAAATACTGTGTGTGGTTTGTTTTTGTTTTTTGTTTTTTTTAACAATGATGTATTTATGCTAATCCAGACAAGAATTAAAGAAATATGTCTTTGAAAGGCAGAAAGAACTTGAGATCTTGTCTATTCCCTAGCAAACCATTTGATATTTAAAGCATTCATCTGGTACTTTCAGGAGAGAGGAGAGTACTCACACACTTTTTTTTTTTTTCAAATGTCGTTTATTTTAACATATAACTCTCAAATATCTAGGCATTAGAAAGTAAGACAATTCATGTCAGATTAACTTTCAAGAAACCGGTTCCAGTATCTGGATGAGGACCTATGTATAATGGATGTTTGTTTCTATTAGACTGCACATATTCTGAGGACTCTGAGTAGTTAGTGATATAAAGTACTTGTCTCTAACTTTCTTTGCCTTTTGGTTCTTGGAGAAGGCATTTCAGCCAGTGTAGAAGAGAGATTCTGTGCCATTGCTAACTTACTCTTCCTTATGGATGCAACTAAAGATTTTTAAACATTGTAGTTATTGGTATTCTTTTTTTCCCAATTTCCCAGAAATATAAGAAGAGTAATTTCCAAATGCTTTAAAGTAATGATACACTGGTATTAAAAATAGCATGCCCCCTCCTCCAATTTAGGCCTAAAATATATATCATCATGTATGTGTTTTTTTCTAATTTAAAATAAGTGACTTGTTTCAATTCATATTACTCCTGAAATGTCCTTCAAGAAAGTATTTTGAAAATTTGAGAGGTTTTTGTTTTTTTATTTATTGAGGTATAATTGATACACAATATTATTTCAGTTTCAGGTGTACAACACAGTGATCTGATGATATTTATATACCTTATAAATTGATCACCATGATAAGTATAGTGACCATCAGTTTCCATACAAAATTTTTACAATATTATTTACTATATTCCCTATGTTGTGTATCACATCTCCACATCGTATTCATTTTATAACTGGAAGATTGTACCTCTTAATCTTCATCATATATTTAATCCACTTCCCAATCCTCTTAGCTCTAATTACCATCAGTTTTATTTTCATGTATTTATTTATTCATTCACTCATTCATATCATGTTTGTTTGCCTGCCATTTCTTTGTTTCCAGTTTTATTGAGATATAATTGACACATAACATTGTGTAAATTTAAGGTATACCACATGGTGATTTAGCATATGTCTGTATTGTGAAGAAATTACCACAATAAGGTTAATTAACACATTCATATCTCACCTAATTACCTTTTGTGTGTATGCGGTTACAAATACTAAGAATATTTTAGATTCAGTCTCAGCAACTTCCAAGTATATAATACAATACTGCTGATAATAGTCACCTTGCTATATGTTAGATCCCCTCCATATTCTAACTGCTGACATTTATGGATAAAATATGAAATAATATCCTTATCATTATATTTATCATCCTTATATAAATACTCCTAACTTACACACATAAACGTTATAAAGCATCTTTACTTTTTAAAATTATTCTCTGTTGCTTGATTATTTAAAGTATTTCAATACCATTGAATAACAAGTGTTATGGGATTGTAATTTAAATCCTACCACTTAATTTTTTATTGAGAATTGTTTTAAAAGGATAATCAAGCAAAAAAAGGAAAAATTATTTTGGGGAGTGTCTGTGCAATGAAGACTGTCAGTGAAGGATGACTGTGGTATTAATGCATAAATTGCAAAGTGGTGGTTGGGGAGATATACAGAAAACTATTGTGAGTTACTATGGAACTGCCAGAGAGTGACTTGTAAATCCTAGTCACAAGGATTTAACCCTTTGCTTAGGGTAGTAAAGTTACTTAAATTACATAGTCAGGGTGGGTTATTAGCCAACAGATGTTTTATCTCAGTGGCTTGAGAATCCTGTTGACAAAATAGTTGATAAAAATAGTCTTGGGACGCCTGGGTGGCTCAGTTGGTTAAGCAGCTGCCTTCGGCTCAGGTCATGATCCCAGCGTCCTGGGATCGAGTCCCACATCGGGCTCCTTGCTCGTCAGGGAGCCTGCTTCTCCCTCTGCCTCTGCCTGCCATTCTGTCTGCCTGTGCTCGCTCTCTCTCCCTCTCTCTCTCTGACAAATAAATAAATAAAATCTTTAAAAAAAAAAAAATAGTCTCAAAAAAGCACACTCTGAAACAGACCTTATTACTCATAGAAAAGCTGTGTAATTGTTATCAACACTTAAAAAATTAAAAGAAAAAGTAAGTTTAACTGAAACTAGTTTAAATGTTTCTGTGGGACATAAATTTCATCAATTGTCCTAGAGGAATGTAAATACTCAGAGGATAATAAAATATTTCAGGACACTAAATTTTACCCCACTGAAAGTTCAGAACTGGGTTCAATAACTTTCTTCCTGTTAATCTCTAGAGGAGAATTAATTTGTGAAATTTTTGCATAAATACACTGCTCTTGTAAAGGAGATAATGCTCCTGACTCATATATTCTGTACTTCCAATTATTTTTTGCAGCTGCAAGTACTTGTTAAGTGATGTGGATAAGTGGGATGTTAGACACTGGTGGAGAGTCAGGAGACATCACCTCTGTAATAAATTTGCTGAGAAAGTAGAGAGAAAAATCAGCATGCCCCAATTAATATTGCAAAACACGATAAATAAGTAGTGTCAAAAATGATATTAGAGTTTAAAGGAGAGATAAATTAATTGTGATAGGATGTGTCAGAGAGGCAGCATGGAATAATGATTTGTTTGATGTCAGCACCTGGATTCAAATTCCATCTCTGCCAGTTACTAGCTGGGTGAACTTGCACGTTAACCTCCCAGAGCATCAGTTACTGGTAAATAGTCATACCCAACTTACAGCTTTCTTTTAAAGAGTAGAGACACTGACTGTGAAAAACAAAATTTAATTATAAGCCATAAATAGTATGGTTATAATATTGATTAATACTATGTTTTCATGGTTGTGCATTTTTCAATAAATATTTATTGACAACATTATTGAAGGTGTTAGGATATAGGTACTGGTCTGGGTGGTTGGGACATAGTAATGAACAAGGCAGATGGGAGCCCAGGCAATAAACAAATGAGAGGGAGTGAATGTGACCAAGGGGCTCGTGTGAAGTATGTTACATAGACATGGCGAGGAAGGACTTTTTTAGCAGATGGGGATTGAACTGGAACCTGAAAGAGGACACAGATTCAACCACATGGAAAAACTTAAGAGTTTTTGAGGCCAAGGAAACACTAAGTGCAAATGCACCAATGGTGGGAAAGAGCTTCTCTGGCACATTCTTGGGAAGGAAGGATGACAGGGTCATCAAAGCCTAGTGGTCCACGGAGAGAACAGCAGGAGACAGGATGGAGCAGTGAACAGGGTGAGATCATGTAAGTTCTTGTAGGACGTGGTAAGGAGTTTAATTTTATTCTCAAAGCAATGGGAAGATATAGAAGTATGTTAATGTGGGAGCATCTTGATTAGATATCTTTTTAAAAAATCACTTGCACTTTTTCACACATCAGACTTCCAAAGTTGATTGAGATGTTCCTTTTCTTAATTTTACCAGAAATGGAATTGAGACTTAGAATGATTAAAGGACTTCTTGGTCCAGAGCAGGACCACAACCCCGGTCTTCTCACCTCCAGACAATATTATGCTCTTACATTCCTTCTCACATGCCTGGATGACTTCTATATGTGTTACTGTTGAGTTTTTACAAAAATTCATTCTAACCCAATCTTAGTTTTTCTGATCTTTTCTTCTGTTATTATATATATATATATATATATATATATTCCCTTGTTTTTTAGAGTTGATTTTCTTTTTTTTTTTTATCTAAACCCCTTTTCTTAAATTTTTATTTTTTTCAGTGTTCCAAAATTCATTGTTTATGCACCACGCTCAGTGCTCCATGCAATACGTGCCCTCCTTAATACCCACCACCAGGCTCACCCAACCCCCTCACCCCTCTCCCCTCCAAAACCCTCAGTTTGTTTGTCAGAGTCCACAGTCTCTCATGGTTCATCTCCCCCTCCAATTTCCCCCAGCTCACTTCTTCCATCTCCCAATGTCCTCCGCGTTATTCCTTATGCTCCACAAGTAAGTGAAACCATATGATAATTGACTCTCTCTGCTTGACTTATTTCATTCAGCATAATTTCCTCCAGTCCCATCCATGTTGATACAAAAGTTGGGTATTCATCCTTTCTGATAGAGGCATAATACTCCATTGTATATATGGACCGTAGAGCTGATTTTCTATCCAAGAGTGTGCTTTTAATTTTTTTTTTAATTTTTCCCACAACTTCTTCAAGTTATTAATTAATTAATTTATTTATTTATTTTTAACTCTGAACAGATCCCCAAGGCAATGGCAGTCCAAATTTTTGCTCACTACAAGTATGGCTCTTAAACCTAGGCAAGAGAGGTCCATGATTTAGTGGGCCTTGCTGTGGCCCTCTTGCCCCTCTATAGGATGAGAAGTTCAGGAGACCAGGGGAAATTGCACACCTTTGAGCCACACCACCACCCCTTCCTGACCACATGCCACGTACCTAGAAGCCCAGACTCTGACCAAACAGACCTTCACCTACCTCCAGGCCTTTATTGACTTCTTCCCAGGAGCAATGTCTGTATCTGCCTGAACTCTAGTGTGCCCATTCCTAGACTGAGGGAGTGGCCAAGGGGCGCCTGTTTGATGGGGTTCCACAAAATGAAAGTGCTGGCTGAGGTATCTATTCAGGCAAAACCAGTCCAGTCCTCTCTGGAAGGAGCTGAGACTAGGAAGAGAAGGTGAGCAGACTACAGCCCAGGGGCCATAGCTAGCTAAGTCCTGCCATACAACTTTAAGGAGACTGAGAATTATTATTTAGAATTTGATCTAAAAGTCAATGTGAAGGTATCCTTTCAAGGGAAATAATAGGTTATATTTTTCTTGACAGTTTGCTGACTTGATTTGTAATCATTAAATATTTACATTTATGGTATATGGACCTCTCTTTGTTGTTTTGCCCTGCCTCCCCCCCCCCCACCAGATCCTAGAGACCTACCTATCTGCTAATGACTATAAGAAATACAATTTAGGGGCGTCTGGGTGGCTCAGTGAGTTAAAGCCTCTGCCTTCGGCTCAGGTCATGATCTCAGGGTCCTGGGATCGAGCCCCGCATCGGGCTCTCTGCTCAGCAGGGAGCCTGCTTCCCTCTCTCTCTCTCTCTGCCTGCCTCTCTGCCTACTTGTGACCTCTCTCTCTCTGTCAAATAAATAAATAAAATCTTAAAAAAAATACAATTTAATTTCAACCTTTTACTCTGAATTATTACGTCTGTTTGCATGTATGTGTAAAACTAAAACAGAAGTCGCACAAAACAATAGTTGAATTTTACCATGTGCAATACCTTTTGACAGTTCTTATTCCTCAATGACTGATACATTACTTTTGTTCTTCACAGAGCTAAGGGTGAAGGAGGTGGCTGATTTTCAGTGACATTACAAAGTGCGAGGCACATTTTACGATGTGAGGCCCTTTCTAGGGTGGTGGCTCTCTGCTCCCCTCAAGTTTCCTTTGCTTGTTATCCTCACTTTGAACCTAGGTGCTCTGAATGAACCAAGCTGCTTGTTCACTTTTCAGAATTGTTGTTCTTATTATTCTCTTCTCTTAGAATCTGACATTAATTCATGACTGTTCTGAAGTTAAAATGTAACATAACAACTTAAGCAACGATAATATGTAAATGTAAAAGCTGAATAAATACAAAATCAGATATGGCTTTTTATTCACATTCTTTTAGTTCCTTTGTTCTGATAAGCAGAAAAATTATGGCCAAAAAATTCATAAAACAAAATGAAAAATCAGTGGCAAGAATAATCATCAGATCAGAAAATCTAGGAACTAAGTATATAGAGTTTGCTTCATAGAACTTTGATCATGAAGGACATTGAGCTGAAGTGTTATAAGAAATGAAATATGGCATGGGCCTTTACAAAATTAAGGATTTTGTGGATTTTTAGCACTACGATGCTGTATTTTAGATGAGCCACTAATGACAAAAATAGGCACTTAGTAAAAATTAATATATGAGCAATATGATCCTCAGTGATGACAAAAGGATTTTATTTCATCATGCTGTTATGGTCTATTATGAAATACCATAATATGAAGATACTGCATAATCTCACACAAAGCTGATAGCTGCACATTTAAGTGTTTGGCTTATGAATATACCATATTTCTATTCAAAAATACTAATACAGCGCCTGGGTGGCTCAGTTGGTTAAGCAACTGCCTTCAGCTCAGGTCATGATTCTGGAGTTCCAGGATTGAGTCCCACATCAGGCTCCCAGCTCCATGGGGAGTCTGCTTCTCCCTCTGACCTTCTCCCTTCTCATGCTCTCTCTCACTCTCTCTTTCTCTCTCAAATAAATAAAAAAATATCTTTTTTAAAAAAGTACAAATACTAATAAACATTATTTGGCACAAATGCCTTTCTTTCAGAGTCCTCTGCTAAGTTCTAGTTAAAAGTAGTTATCCACAGCGATGTCTTCAGTGTATTCGCTGCATTTTGGCTATTTTTGTATGCCTTCCTCACTACATGTCAACTACTGCCAGCAACTGTTCTTCCAGAAATTTAGTCTTTGTTAACTGTGGCTTATTTTATATATTATTGATTAGGCCCCAGTTTCTTCTCTGTATCAAAGATAATCATCATTTGTATTTGTTTACATCTGATTAGCCCTAATAGAATATTTTCTCTGTGCATTGATCCCATATATTGTAATCTAATTCCTCATAGCAACTGTGTATACTTCTCTTTTATTCTTTATTTAAATTTTCAAGCAATGAAACCAAGCAAAGGGATGGGATTTATGAATTTGCCATCTTGGGTTTAGCGCACCTCTCAGGAAAGAGAGGTCCAAGTATAGCCCGTGATACATATGGCTGGAATGGCTTAGAGGTCTATGACTGGCTACAAAAGGGCCCAGAAGAGCCAAGTTTAGGATGTTCCATGGTTCATTCATATGTACATGAAGTTGTGCCATGTCCGTTTTATAGGAGCTCAGTTGAAGAAAAAGCTTTGGACCAAAAGTCAGGCATCTTCTATATGCAATAGCAAAAATGAGAAATAGAAATCTTCTAATGTTGTGTGGGAGCTCATTAAACTCAAAATAAATCTCTCTGAATGCAGTGCCTGGGTTTTTATGCTTTAACTGTGACCTTACTAGATGTGAAGAGAAAGGGGAATTGACTTGTCTATCTTTGAGAGCAAATTCAGTATCATATTATCAGCCCAGATATGAGGGCAGAAGAAAAAAGCACACAGTTGCTGAAGCAGGTTATCTTCAGACTTTAAAAGAACGATTCACAGAATTTGACAGAAAGTGTGTTCATTTATCTCCATCCTATTGGCATAATTTGAGTGTTTATTTTATACCAAGGATTTGCTTCCTTAAAGTGTTGTAGAGAAGTACAAGTACTTTTTCTTCTTTGTCTGTTGTTTTGTCTGATCTGCTGAGTCAATCCAGGAAAAATTTTAAGTCTATTATTCAGATGCTCTGCGGTTGACCTACTTTTATTTTTCACTTTTGTAGAGTTTATCCATCTTATCATATCTCACGAAGCACAAGTTTGCTAGGAATTTAATGTGTGTTTTACAGAATCCACTCCCCCAGAAAGAGAATTCCTAGGACAGGAATATTAGGAAATTTTGTGCTATACTTTCTGAACTAGCATCTTAACTGTAGTATTCATTAGATTTTTTTAAAATATTGTCAGGCTCCAAGAGGAGCAGTATTCAGCTTTTCCTAAACTTGTATGACCAGAAATCCCCTTTATCTGCATGGAAATTGCATATGCCAGGATGAGTATTCTGAAGAATATTCCTTAATGGTGGCTCTGGCCTTTTAAAGATAGGCAAACCCTTCTTCAAGCCTCTGTGGAAATCTTATTAACAAAGGCTACACACCAAAATGAACAAGATAAATAACTGGCATAAAGCCTTTTACAGCTTTCCAAAAGTGCTTTTACACAGTTGTTTTATTTGATCCCTGCAATAACCCTGTGAGGTTTGTAGAGCAAAGATTACTGGCTCAAAGTCCTACAGCTTGTGAACAGGAGGAGCCGATGCAAATGGTATAAGGATACAAATATTAAAAGTGAACGTGGCTGAAGAAAGGCAGCGTATCAACTACCTGATTTCATGGATTTCAAAACATAAGAGTATGCACTTTAAGCAAAGTCTTAAATTTGTCCATGTGTCTAAGGGGATGAAAGGGCTTATTAGACTGAGCATGAATCTTTAAAAAATTCAAAACTAAACCTTATACAAAGACAACTTTGTGGTCTCCTGTGTTGATGTCTCTAGCAGTCATCTATCAATTATACTCCCCCAGCAATTCTTACTGTGCTCTCCTTGTCATCATTTTTTTTTTTCTTTATCCCATTTTTTTCTTTATCCCATTGGGATATCCCAAATTGGGATATCCCAAAGAATCCCAAAATTCTGCCAACTAAAAGAAAAAAAAAATTATCTTCTGACCTTACTTCTTCCAACAGCTGTTGCTCTCTTTTGGCTTCCCTTTGCCACAGAGCTCTTCAAAGGGGTTGTCTACTCATTTTCCCCAGGTGCTTCCTTTGCAGTTTTTATAGATCTATTCTACTAAGGTCTTTGTCCCACCATTTCACAGAAACCACTCCTGTTGCCATCATCACTAATTTTATATTGGTAAATACAGTGGTCAATTGTCAACCTTTGTTGTCGTTGATGTTTTAGTAGATCACTCTTTCCTCCTTGATCCCCCCACCTTTTTTATTTACTGACATTATAGGAAACCACACTGTTTTTCTCTTACTTCACCAGTGGCTCTGTCTCAGTCTCCTTCCTTTCTTGGACCACATTCTTCTTCCTGACTACTACTACTACTTCTTCCTCTTCTTCTTCTTTCTTCTTTTAAGATTTTATTTATTTATTTGACAGGGGAGCACGAGCAGGAGGAGCGGCAGGAAAAGGGTGAGGAAGAAGCAAGGCTTCCTGCTCAGCAGGACTCAATCCCAGGACCCTGGGATCATGACCTGGGCCAAAGGCAAATGGATAACTGACTGAAGCACCCAGGTGCCCCTTCTTCCTGACTTCTTAATGTTGGAGTGACCCAGGTCTCAGTCCCAGTTTCTTCTTTCAATGATTGCCGTCAGTCTCGTACCTTAACTAGTATCCATAAGCTAATTATTTACAGACCTTTACTTCTACTTCAGACTCTACAACCAAACATATTTATCCAACAGCCTATTGAACATATCCATTTGTACATCTAAAAGATATTGTGCACTTAAAATGTTCAAAGCTTACCTCTTGTATCCCCACCCCCCCCAAATTGTCTGCATCTTCCCCATCTCAGATGATGGAAGCTTTGCCTTTCCAGTTGCTCAAGGTGAAGATTATCAAGTCATCCTCAAGTCCTCCCTATGTTTCACACCCCACATCAAATTGTAAAGAAATTAGATTTGTCCTACCTTCAAAATATATCTAGGATCTGATCACTTGTTACCATCTGCATTTAATCACTACACAACCATTATCAACCATCTCTTACCTGGACTATTGTAATTATTTCCTGGCCACTCTCTCTGCTTCTCCAGTGTACCTCCCAGTCCATTTCAACATGATTTTATTTCTTACTTCTTATGTATTGCCCAAGACTTCAATATTCAATACAATGTTCAAGACCTCAATACACTATAGAGTAGCATGGGTCAAAATGGCATACTTGATTTTATATAGTCTAGTAGCCCTCTCTTAGGACCATTCTTGCTCTGCCTGAATTATCCAAAAACCCCCAAAACTTAATCAGGTCAAGAGCACCAGTTTGTTTTGTTTTGGTTTTTTGTTTGTTTGTTTGTTTTTAACATTTTGTGAAAAGAGAAATAGAAAATGTCATAAGGTAACCGGTGAGCAATGATTTTTTTTTAAATTGTCATTGCCTCTTTTGAGTTTCCAAAATATCACCTTTAAAAATAGGTGGCCCCTCAAAATCAAATGCTATCCATATACCATTGCAATAGCCCACTGACATATGGGGTAAATGAAATCATTCCATCCCAGGTGTTGACCTGGTCTGGAGTTCCACCAGCAGTAGTGACATCCCATGGCAGACTGCTTCTTCAGGGAGGATTTCTCCTTCTTCAAGCGACACCACTTTGAGGCTTAGTTTCATACCTAGGTTCCCAAATTTATCAAGATGACTGGGCCAGGAAGGTCTTCCACACTCAGCTGCACGCTGAGCTAGAAACATAACTGATATTGGGCGTTGGACTCAGGTCCCAGTGCATATCATACTTCCCACATGGTAGGTTCTTCTCATGAGTTCTTGGAAATCTTTCTGATCCAGTCAGTTGTCTTAGTTCATAGGATAATTAGGAATAACACTGAACTTCAGAATTGAAAGGAAAGCAGTCTTGTTTTTCCTTTCTCTTCTGAGGTTTCCTGGTAATTATGCAAATTACCCTCCTGTTATCCTCTCTTACATCAAGAGACACTGGAAGAGACTGTCAAGGTTTCATTAAATATTCTTCTTCTAGGGCAGGGGTACCTATTTGCCTTATATTTACATACCTAAAAGGAGTGCTGAGTGATTTTTCCTGAAAGAAAAAAGATCTTCTTCAATGTTATTTCTTTATCCTATAGCTAAACAAAGAAGGAATTCAAGATTTTCGGTCATAAGCAAAATGAAAAAAAATCGCCTCTATACACATAGCTAGTTATATCTTACAACTATTTAGATCGTTTAGGAATTTTTTTTAAAGATTTTATTTATTTATTTGACAGAGATCACAAGTAGGCAGAGAGGCAGGCAGAGAGAGAGGAAGAAGCAGACTTCCCACCCAGCAGAGAGCCCCATGTGGGGCTCCATCCCAGGATCCTGGGATCATGACCTGAGCCGAAGGCAGAGGCTTTAACCCATGAGCCACCCAGGAGCTCCAGATCATTTAGGAATTTTATAGATGAATCATATCATAATATGGGAAATAGCTACTTCTTATATTTCTGAGTGTTACTAATATCAATCATGGGAATATTGAATAGAAATTCCTCATGTATCATCTAGATTCAAGACACTACAAAATGAAGTATATTTCAGTCAAGCCACATATACCAGATATAGTGAATGAATTGTATCCTAGTTAAAGATTATGAGAATATTAGAACTTCAGAGTAACAGATAGTCCTCAGATTAAAATATTCTTGCTTTTAAATTTGGCAGAAATTAAACATGGTTTAGAATGTCTCAGAAAATAAGAAATATATTTTATACTTATTAATAAAACACAATCACATTGAACTAAAGAACTGACAAGTGAAGGCTCATCAGCTAGATATTTTAATTAAATAATATTTCTAAGTATTTACTGTGTCATAATGACTTTGCAAATCTCAGTGTTGAATAATAAAGTCATTAATGGGGAAGTAACTATAAGAAATCATCTGGTCTAGAAATATTTCCAAATAAGACAATATTTGGCAAACTCTATTACAGAGATTTATTTCTTTCCATCTTTCAAAAATATGAAATAGTTGCCTTTCCAATTGAAATATCAAATATATTTTAAAATAATTAGTTGATACTAGGATAAAGAATACTAATTTCTTGGATCTATTATATCTTTTATTATAATCACTTCACATTTGATTATTTTATTACTTTAAATTCTTTGCCTCGTTATGCCCGACAATTTTTCAGGTTTGATGACTAGATTGTATACAGTAATTAATAAAGTACCTGGATAATATTGATCTGTGGTTTTTAACCTCAACTAAACATATAATTACATAGGGAGACTTAAAAACAATTATATACCTGGACCCCACTCCTAGATATGGTTTAGAGTGAGAACCATTTTTATTGAAGTCTAATTAACATATAGTGTTACATTAGTTTCAGATGTATAATATAATGACTTAACAATTTTATACATTACTCACTGCTCATCAAGATAAGTGTACTCTTGATCTCCTTTATCTATTTCACTCTTCTCAGCCACCCACCTCCCCTCTGGCAACACCAATTTGTTTTCTGTACTTAATTGTTTCTTTGTTCATTTGTTTCTTAAATTCCACATATGAATGAAATCACATGGTATTTGTCTTTCTCTGCCTGACTTATTTCACTTAGTCTTATATGCTGTAGGTTCATCCATGTTGTTGCTAATGGCAAGATCTCTTTCTTTTTTTATACCTGACTCTGTGTGTGTGTGTGTGTGTGTGTGTGTGTGTGTGTGTGTAAATACACATACCAGTCTTCTTTTTTCATCCCATCATGTGTGTATGTGTGTGTATCACATCTTTTTTTTTTTCCTTTAGAGAGAGTGTGGAGGCTGGGTAAGATGAAGGGATAGAAAGGGTCAAAAGGATAGGGAGAGAGAGAGAGAATCCTAAGCTGGCTTCATGCTCAGCGTGGAGCCTGGCACAGGGCTTGATCTCAACAACCTTGAGATCATTACCCGAGTGGAAATCAAGAGTTGGATGCTTAACTGACTGAGCCACCCAGGCACCCGGGTACCCTTATACCACATCATCTTTATTCATTCATCTATTTTGCTGTGGTAAATAATGCTGCAATAAACAAAGGGTATATATATCTTTTTGGATTAGTGTTTTCTTTTCTTCTCTGTCTCTCTCTCTATCTCTCTCTCTCTTTTTTATTTTAAGTAAATACCCAGTAGTAGAATTAGTGGATCATATGGTAAGTCTATTTTTGATTTTTTGAGAAACTTCTATACTATTTTCCACAGTGGCTACACCAATTCACATTCCCACCAATAGTGCATGAGGGTTCCTTCTTTTTCACATTCTCACCAACACTTGTTATTTCTTTTGTGTGTGTGTGTTTTATTTTATCCATTCTGACAGATGTAAAATCATATCTCATTGTGGTTTTGAATTGCATTTCTGTCATGATTAGTGATGTTGGGTATCGTTCCATGTGTCTGGTGACCATCTATATGTATTCTTTGGAAAAACATAGGTTCTCTGCCCATTTTTTAATTGGATTGTGTTTTTAGTGTTGAGTTATATAAGTTCTTTATGCATTTTGCAAATAATCTTCTCCCATTCAGTAGATTGCCTTTTGGTTTGTTTATGGTTTCCTTCACTATACAAAAACCTTTTAGTTTGATGTAGTCTTCATAGTTTAATTTTGCTTTAGTCTCTCTTGTCTGAGGTGGCATTATCTCAAAAAATGTTTCTATAGCCAGTATCAAGGAAATTACAGCCTATTTTTTCTTCTAGGAGTTTTATGTTTATCACATTTTGTGTGGAATCCACTTTATATTTTTATTCAACTCTCCTAAGGATTAAAATGTGTAGTCATAGTTGAGAATAACTGATACAGAGTACAGATATTGTTATGTCTGCTTTGTTCTAGGTTCTAGATTTGCAAGGTTTGTAAATAGGTGATTTGTATATGATTAAACAGATTTAAAGAGTCAGTGTGGAATTAGAAATAATAGCTGTGAATTCCATGCTGGAGAATTTCAGAACAAAGACAAAATATGCTTGTTTGTAGGATAAGATTGAAATATGAAGTCAGATCTGATTTGTGATAGCTAAAATGCAATATGGAAATTAATACAGACAATCTAGGCAGACCCAAATGTCCAAAATCATAGCCTTGAAGCCTTTGGATTCCTCAGCGTTTAAATACTTTTTGGTCCTTATGAATTTTATTAATGGTTTGGTGGCTTGATTTGGGTTACTCTTTTTTCCTATATTTAGTTACTTTCAGGTAGGCATCTTCATATTCTGAGCACCCAATCTAGTATCTGGCATATGACAGGCTAAACAGATAGTAGAGTTTTAGTGCTGAAGTGAATGGGTAAATGAAATACAAGCAGAGATTTAATAATTGATAAATGAAACAGTGAATGAACAAAAGTAAGCAGAGAGGGAGAAAGAGAGAGACAATGAACAAAAGAAAGAATGGAATGGGACGCTGGACTACTTGGGTTCCTGTTTGAACCTTATTACTTTCTAGTAGTGTGACCTTAAGCAAAATACCTATGTTCCTTGCTTCAATTTCCTTTTCTGTTACAGTAGTTTGTTATAGGGATTAAAAGTTTATGCACATCATGTACTTGGAATAGTGCCTAGTACATAGTCAGAACTTAAATGTTAGTGAAGTGGAATAATTATTACAAACCCATGCTTGGAGCCAGAAATCTTACCAGCTATATGTCTTGGGTAAGTAAGTACCCAATAAATGATAGCTATTATTATTAGTTGTCATTATTCTAATGGAAGATACAGTCTTATCTGAGGATCTGGAGGCAAATCCAAATTTGAGAGTTTGAAGTAAGATGAGGAGTATAATGATCTCTTAAAATGAAAGGAAATAATATTTGCTAGGGCCTCAGATTGGCTGAAGTCTTCCAGAGTCCCTCCCTGAATCAGTGCTTGGTCTAAGATTTACTCATAGAGTTCACAAAGAGACTTCACTATTGGTTTGTGGAGTTCCTGATTGATTAGGTCTTTATTCTGTTACTTTTTTCACCCTAACGTTGCTGACTCACATAGGAAATTTCCAATGAACTATCAGTTCTAGTTCTTTTTTTTTTCTTATTGTTTTTGTGCTTAGGAATTTTCCTTGTCTGATTTGTGTTATTTCTTTATTTTTGGTTCTATATTTCAATAACACTACATTCTCTTCTCACAGAATGAAATGTTTTATAAAATTTTGCCATTTTATAGATTCTGTCCAATCCTCCACAGAATTATTAAAACTAGATTATTTACGTTATGATTGCAAATCTTGTGTAACTTTTTTGACCAATCAATAATTTATCTCTAACTGGGGGCACCTGGGTGGCTCAGTTTGTTAAGTGTCTGACTTCAGCTCAGGTCATGGTCCCAGGGTCCTGGGATTGAGCCCACATCAGGCTCCTGGCTCGGTGGGGAGCCCTCTTCTCCCTCTGCCTGGTGCTCCCCTGCTTGTGCTCTCTCTCTCTCTGTCAAATGAATAAATAAAATCTTTGAAAATATATAAAAATAATTTATCTCTAACATAATATTCATAGAACTATTTTAGAAAATGGAATAGAAGGGCTTGGTGTGACCTCTTAAATGCTGATGAGTTTTAAGTGTATCTGTGCTTTTAACATCTGGATTTTATTAATGGTAAGATAAAGTCCTACTTTATTATTTTCTCTAGAGAGATTAATAAGCCATGAGAAGTAAAATGCATAAGAGAAAAAGATCTTGAAATTCCTCACAAGAGAATCTAGCATTTATGTTTTAGATGTGAAAAACGTGGGAAAGCATATGTCAAAATGTACAAATCAAGTGTGGAATTATGTTCGTGATAAAGTAAGTTATCAGCTGCCATAGTGGCTACAGTTAAGAATACTGTATTGTATATTTGAAGTTTGCTAAGAGATCTTAAATGTCCAAAAATCTTTTTCTTAAAAAAGAAATGGTAATTATGTGAGGTAATGGATGTGTGTTAACTACCTTATTGTGGTGATCACAGTATACACATGTATCAAATTATCATGTTGTGTATCTTATGCTTACACAATATTATATATCAGATATATCTCAATGAATCTGAGGGAGATTATCAGCTGTCAAATATAATAGCTTCTTAGGGCAGGGGGAGGTCAACCAAGTATTCATTCTGCATAGGCAGTGTCCATCTACCTCTAAAATCTTATGATTAACATAGCTCCTAAATCCTCTGGAATACCTTGTCAAGGAATAGCTGTCCAAGTGGAACTTAATTATTAAGTCATACTAATATAGCACTTTAAGTGCCCTCTGTTCTGTACATCCAACAGGCATTATCTTACCACTTTAAAGAAACATGAAAATTATTCATTGATATGTTTCTTAAACAGCTGTTATTTTGTGGAGTAGAAAGGCAATGTGTAACCACTAAAATATGCTCAAAATCAGCAATAACCATTAAAGTACCATAAAATGCAGAGTGAAAATGGGCACATTAGAAATTTAACTAGACTACTATTTTTAAAAGACACATTACAGTATTTTTTAAATAAATACTAGAGCTTCAATAGGATGGAGAATATTAATGGTGAGTTCATTTTATTGAGGATTATCAAATACGAAGAGAGGCCCATATTTCCAGCATTTACTTGGTAGAAAATGGAAGAACATGTTTAAATTTCTGGCTTTATCTCAAGATTATCTTTAGAAGCGGTAGGACTGTGATATGGTAGGGCTTCTGGGACTTCATAAACTTCATTTGGTCTTATTGTAGAACGTGTATTTCTACCACTTTTTAAATCTTAATGTGCATTTATAATAATGGTTTCCTTAGTTTACATCAGATTGTTCTACCATAAAGATAATTCATCTATATTATGCTTTAGAATAGGGCAAAAAGGACTCAGTTCTATTTTATATTTACTTTTTATGAAAACATTTTTTTCATGAGCTTTGTGCAATGATGGCTGAAAATATTGTCTCCATATTTTATTTCTTTTTGAATCCTTACTGTTTTTTCTAAAACTCATCTTACTCATTAATGGAAACTTTCATTCATTCACTCATTCATTCATGCATTCATTTAACAAATCTGTTTTTGTGGAAGATGCTCTAATCACTAGAGACACAAGTAATCAAAACATTTATTCAGTTAACAAACGTCTATCTCATAATCATCATGTGTCAGGCATCATTCTAGGTATTTGTGATATACAAAATGAAAGCATAAAGGCTCTTTCCCTGCTGAAGCTTATGACCTAGCAATTTGGAGGAGGTTAGCAGATAATAAACAATAAATTTACCTAAGTAAATCATCTAGTATGTCATAAAGTGATATTGAAGAAAAGAAAAAGTAGAGAAATACAAAAAAATCAGGAGTCTTGGGGAGACATGGAGGTAGGAGTAGTTTGCCCTTTTAAATAGAGTGGTCAGGGTTGGCTCCATTGAAACAGTTGAGGTTGTGAGCCATGTGGAATACTAGTGAAGAATTTCAGTCAGTAAAAAAAAAAACTCAAGCCAAGGCTTCAATGTGGGAGAATGATTGACTTATTAGAGGAGCAGTTAGGTTGCCCATGTGGCTAAAGCAAGAGAACAAGTGGGAGAATAGTAGGAGAGAGGTCAGGGAGGGCAGGGCTTGGAGGGGAGGCAGGACTTGGAGGGGAGGGCAAGGGAGTAGAAAGTGGGGAGCTGTGGTTATTGCTTGTTATATTTTTGTTTTTGTGCTGGGTAGGATGGAAAAGAATTGGAGTGTTTTGAGCAGAGGAATGATGTGGTGTAACATGATTACTATGTAACAAGATTACCATGGATCATTCTGGCTCTTTTAAAAAGGAAAGTAAGAGGACAAGGTTAGAAACAAAGAGACCAGTTAGAAGATTGTTACAGTAGGGGCACCTGGGTGGCTCAGTGGGTTAAGCCTCTGCCTTTGGCTCAGGTCATGATCCCAGAGTCCTGGGATTGAGCCCTGCATCAGGCTCTCTGCTCGGCAGGGAGCTTGCTTCCCCCTCTTGCTCTCTCTGCCTGCCTCTCTGCCTGCTTGTGATCTCTCTGTCTCTCTCTCTGTCAAATAAATAAATTAAATCTTTAAAAAAAAGAAGAAGAAGAAGAAGATTGTTACAGTAATTCACGTGGGAGTAGATGACCCAGACATCATGTATCGAACAAGAAAATCCAGCTACAAATTCCAGATGAGTATTGGTAAAGAGGATGTTAAAGATCATGCCAGTGCCAGTCACCAGAAGTAGGAGCCCATATATCTTGGCCCACTGCATCTTCTAAGCGTTCAGGAGTTGTCAAAAAGGATTAGATGCACAGGCGTTCCTTGACACACAAAGAGGTCATGGAAATGGGTCCAATTCAGATATGTCACAAGGTAATGTTTAGTATAAGATGTGACATTCAGTATTTGGGGTAAGTTTATACTAGGGGAATTGATTAGGCAAATAAAACATTGAGCCAGGACCGAAAAAAAGAGCATGCCGCGTGTTTATCTGGTAGATGAAACAGAAAAATCACAGGTTGGGAGACACAAGTGGGTTTAGGATTTTCAAGGGGACCAGTGTAGCTAAAATGGAATAGACTATAGCAAAAGATGGGAGTGGGTATAGATGGGCAGATAATGTGGGTTCTTGCAATGATAGGAGTTTTTTTAAGATTTTATTTACTTGTCAGAGAGAGAGCAAGTGCAAGCAGGGGGAGCAGCAGGCAGAGGGAGAAGCAGGCTCCCCACTGAGCAAGGAGCCTGATGGTATACTTGATCCCAGGACCCCAGGATCATGACCTGAGGCAAAGACAGACACTTAACTGATGGAGCCACCTAGGTGTCCCTGATATGGGTTTTTGAGATCATCATAAGACCTTGACTTTTACTTTTTTTTTGTCTGCCTTCTCCCCTCCACTTCTTCCCCCTGCTTGTTCTCTTTCTCTCTCGCTCTCTCTCAAATAAATAAATAATTAAAAGAAAACAATGATAAAATTCAAAGAGTATCAAAAATAGTATCTTCTCTCTGCCCCATATCATAAATACGTAGGCAAAACCCAACTATTTACAAGTCATGTAACTGACAAAGGACTTGTATCCAAAATATTTATATAAAATTCATATAACTCATCAATAAAAAGACAAGTCAATTAGCAAGTGAGTTAAGAATTTGAATAGACATTTCTCCAAAGAAGATATATAAAGGCCAATAGGCACATGAAAAGATGCTCCTCGTCATTAGCCATTAGGAAGTGCAAATCAAAATGGCAAGGAGATACCACTACATACACACCAGAGTAGTGTGATTAAGGAGGTCATGTGATGTGGTGAGCGCTGGGTGCTATACGCAACTGAGGAGTTATTGACACTACATCTGAAACTGATATAGTATATGTTGGCTAATTGAACTTAATTAAAAATTCTTTTTAAACTTAAAAAGGCTTTTTGGTGAGAATATGAGAAGTTTTGGTGAGAATATAAGAAATTTGAAGTTCCATCATTGCTAGTGGGAATGTACAGTGGTGCAGTAAGTTTGGGAAATAGTACTTCAAAAATGTTAGCATAGAATTACCATATGATCCAGCTATTTTACTCCTAGGAATTCACCCAGAGAATACAAAACATATATCCACACAAAGACTTGTACCCAAATGTTCATAACAGCATTATTTTCAGTAGCCAAAAGGTAAAAACAGGCTAAATGTCTATTACCATATGAATATATAAATAACAGGTAGCATATCCACATGGTGGAATACTATGCAGCAATAAAAAAAACTGGTAATTTGCTATAGCATGAATGGATCTCAGAAACATTATGCTCAGTGAACAAAAGGCTATCTACTCTGATTCAATTTATGTGAAAGGTACCAAATAGGCAGGTTTATACTGGCAGAAAGTAGGTAAGTGGCATCTAAGGCTAGAAGTGGGGATCAGCTGCAAGTGATTGCTAATGGGTAAGGGCTTTCTATTTGGGGTGATGAAAATGTTCTCCAAGTTAGATAATGTGGATAGTACAACTCCTTAGTTATAGCAAACACTGTTGACATTTATACTTTAAATGGATGAATTTTTTGGATACAAATTATATCTCAATAAAGCTATTTAAAATAACCACAGAGTTTTCTTTTAATTCAATAATTTGTCATTTCAGTTCAAATCCCACAATTTATTTTAAAGATAAGTCTACATAACAATGATTTGGAACAAAACTTATATTATTTCTCTAAGATATAAATCATAGTTTTTATATGACCTTTTACTCTGAAATTATGAAAATATATATTAAGCTCACCATAAAATGTATTTAAGGAGGTTTGCATAGATGAAATATAACACATTTTTTAAAGCATAAGCGATTTAGAAACACTTAGGAAAAAACTGAGATTTCAAGAACTTTCCCATGGGTAGTCCCAGATTTTGTTGTAGTATATACATCTGTTGCTAAAGGAATTAAAAAGGTTAACATTTTATGTGTTTTATTTTAGTTGCCTGATTACTGTTTATATTTAATTAAATTTTTCTTACCTTGAGCCCATTAAAAATATGCAATTTTTTAAACAAGATTTTAATGGACCTCAGGTGCACAGAATTGGAATAATCATTTTTCTAATTAGAAAATTAACATGAATCAGTTGACTGACAAATATTTGTTGAATATGTGTGTGCATATATAGTATATTCAGTACACACACACACACACACACACACACACACACACACCATTCCTGGTACTTGTCTATACCATACAGCATGTATAAGTGTATCCTGTTGATTTACATGTTCCAAGTGAAGGCAATATGGTAAAGGTTTGATGAACTGAACTGGGAATTCAAAGTCTTGCCTTTTAATTCAAATCCTGTCTGTGTGATTACCTGAGTCTCACTTTCTCTCAAGTTCTTTAGGGCTCTAGAATCCTAAGTGTATTTTTTTTTTCAGTTATATAAAATATTTTCTAAAAGCAAAAATTTGTTTTCTAGTGATTTTTGTACTTTCTATTGTTTTTCTATTTCTGTTGTTGACTAGAGAAAGTCATTCATGCATGAAAGTCGTTCATGCAAGGAGGTAGAAGTTCTAGTAAAGCTTAAGTTTGCCTTGTTACTTGAGAGTAGTATACAGATTTCAAAGGTATTTTCTATTGTGAAAAAAACAAACAAACCCTGTCATATTGTACCTCAATAATACCAAATTTGGCTATAACTGACTGGCAATTGGCTCTGGCCTTCTTTTCTTTCTTTCTTTTTTTTTTTTTTTTAAGATCTTATATATTTATTTGAGAGAGAGAGAGAAAGCGGCAGAGGGAGAAGCACCCTTCCTGCAGGAGCCCAATGTGGGGCTTAATCCCAGGACCCCAGGATCATGACCTGAGCCAAAGGCAGATGGTCAACCAGCTGAGCCACCCAGGAACCCCTGGCTCTAGCCTTCTTCCCTAAACCAGTTCTTAATCTCTGCCTAATGGCTGTAAACTTGCTTTTCTCAGTTCAATGTACAGATAGTTGTGTCGTGTGTAAAGGTCACTATCAATACTTTTGGATTTTATGCCCATAAAAATTGTTGGTTTTTCTTTAGTTGGTTTTTCTTTAGCTTCACAGTTCCTCTACTTTGTATGTGGCATTGCATGCCTCAGGGACAGGTATAACTTTGGAAAGAATTCTTACTTCTGATCCCCAGCAAGCAGCCATCTCAGCAGTGGAGGGAATAGAGACGCCGAGGGACTATTTGGATCTCAGCAGCATCTCTGACATTTCTACGTGTTTGCAACACCTCTTACTTGTTTTACTAGATTATTAGATGTTCAGTGTTTGCAATATAAGAGTTCAGCAATATCTTCAAGGTATTAGGTCTGTCGATCTGGCATCTTTAGATACCATCTTAAGACTCACTCCATCTTTTCTGCTATTTTAATTTAAATTTTCCAGGTTGTTTCTCCATGTGTTGGTTATTGAACTTTTTAAACACTGCTTGCCATTTGTCTGCATTCCCTTTCTCTCTCTTTTCTCTTTCTCACTGTTTTTATGGTGTTTTCTGTTCTCCCTCTTTTCTCTTGCAGTCAGTCAGTTTTGCTCTAGTATGTCATTTGCGTTCTTACAAGTTACGAGCTAGGCAAAATTGCACAATAAAAAACACCGGCCTTGTGGAAGAATAGGGATTTGAGTCACAACTTTATCAATGACATAAAACAAAGAGGTAGAAAACTAATAAAAATGGAACACAGTTTTATAGGTAAAATAGAATTGCATAAATACTATAAATATGACTTTTTACTTGGAAAAAGACCTGAAAATTGGGTGTTGGGTGTGTTTTAAGGTTCGTGCATTATGTGAAGTGGTGGAAGGAAGGGTATCTGAAATAAGACAGAAAATTATAACACAGTGGGCGTGGTTTGACTCGAAGCATGCGGTGCACTGAGGTAGTGTTAGATGTTTGAGGAACCTGCATGTGTTCATCTTGTGTATTCCTGCACAGCTCAGTTCAGTTAGTTATGGGTTTCTGGGTTTAGCCACTGATTCTCAGGAGTGGATAGTGCAGAAGAAAACACAAAATTTAGAACACAGCATAACATATAGAGCTGTTGAATCATTATGTTGTACGCCTGAAACTAATGTAACATTGCTTGTCAACTCTACTTCAGTTCATTGAAAACTATACTTCAGTTCATTGAAAAAAGAAAACACAAAATTTATATAATTTTCAATTTGTTTCTTGTATCTGTTGTGTTAAATCAGATTCATGTTTTCCAAACAAGCACTCCAGCAAAATAACTACTTTCTTTGCTTTCGCTCATCTTATTTTTTATGTTTATCTTTTTTTAATTTGGTATTTGTTATTTGCATTTAGATTAAAGCAAAGCGCATCAGCATTTTCTTATTTTGACTTAGTTGTGCCCTTTTTCTTTTAGTGCTATTTCTCCACAGTTGTTGCACTATCTTCACCACAAAGCTTCTCCAATGCAGCCGGGCTGTAGGACGTGCTTCTGAAGACATGGGTCACCCTGTTTCTAGGCAGCAAGGGGAGAAATCAGTCTCAAAGTATTTAATCCTTTTAAGCCTCCTTCCTGTGGGTTGTGTGCACTCAGGACTTTTATATTCTTAGCAATACAGAAATCAAGGCTGTTTTACGTTATACTTTTATTCCAGCTAGGTCAGATTCACACTGGAAATAACCTTCTTTAAAAGGAAAATGTGTGTAAGTTCTTTTTCTGAGTGTCATTGAAAATAAAACTTGCAAATGCACACAGGATCCTGAATAAAAATATTGCAATTTCTGTTTTTTTCTTATTACTTAGTAATAATATACTGTTTATGTAAGTATAATATTGTTTATAATAAATTCTGAATATAATTGATAAAATAATTGCCATTTATTAAATGTTTAGGATACACCAGTGTTTTGTGCTAAGTTAATATATATAATGCGATATGTATGTATATATGTGTATATTATATGTCAATGTATAATATAAATTAATATAATACAATTAATATAAGAGTATATTATATGATGTTAATATATTATTTATTAATATAATAATAGAATATAAATTAATATATTATACATATTATATATATACAGCTTCCAGTGCAAATGCATCTGCTAACCTATTTGAAAATTGTGGATCTACCTTTATATTTAAAGTCAATTAAGAGTTTTCCTAAAAACTTAGTTTTTCTTCAGAACTAGTTAGAGTTCTTGTTTCTCAGTGTGAAAGCTCTATCAGTTTCATTTCTTTAAGTTCATGAATTTTAAATTAAAGATGTAGAATATCCTAAGTGCCATTTCTTTTTCGTTTCCTGCAGCGTTTATCCAATGGCTCTATAGACTCAACTGATGAAACTAGTCAAATAGTCGAACTACAAGAATTGCTTGAAAAGCAAAACTATGAAATGGCTCAAATGAAAGAACGTTTAGCAGCCCTTTCTTCCCGAGTGGGGGAGGTGGAACAGGAAGCAGAGACAGCAAGAAAGGATCTCATTAAAACAGAAGAAATGAACACTAAATATCAAAGGGACATTAGGGAGGTAAGTGATTCATAACACTTTCAGCCTTTGCCTTCTGAATGCTGCTTCTAAGAAGCTTTCTCCAAATCTCCTCTAATGGCATATAATCTTTACATCTTCTCAGGAGACTATAATTTGGGATGCATTATCTTAGTTTCAAAAGGTGTCCACAAAAGCAAAAATAGTTTACTTCATCAACCTTTAAATATGTATGAAAAGAAAATCTGGTATCAAGTCACAGACAGGGTTACTTTTTCATTACAAACTTCTACAGTTTGTAATGAATTTTTGCATTTTTAAGCTGCTGATTTTAAATAATTTTAGACATGGGTATGAATAATGAATTGCTACACTCTTAACATATGGGAATACTCAAAATCACTACTTTAAATTTTCCCCCTTTTATTTTGGTGTTGTGTCTGTGAATGTGAATGTATCTGTGTGAATGTGGGGACCTTTCTTTCTCTAAATCTTTGATCCTTCCAAGATATAACATCACTTCATCTGTTTAATAGAGTACTTGAAAATTATTGCAAAAAGGTACAAGGAGATGTTTTATTTGTAACATTGCCTAATCACCTTACCAGCTGAGGTGAAATATTTAGAATCTTTCACTTTTCACTTTATTCAATTAAAAAGAAAATTATCTGTATTTGTGGAAATTTTATTTGGTGACTTTTCACCTTTTTCATTTTTACATATTCTTTTAAATTACATATTTTTTATCTTGTAAAATATTTTTTGTATATAATTAACTAGTTGTTATTGGATTTGACTCTACTGCATGTATTCAGTTCTTTTCTTCCCATTCCCTCTTGAGCACATTTTACATTCTTTGCCTCTAACATCTCATCAAAACTTCTTAACAAAGTCATTTCTAACTTCCACATTGTTGAACCCTGCACTGAATCTAATTATCACTCCCTGTAGTAATTCTTCACTTGACTAAAAGCACCCTCTACTCTTCTGATTTCCATCCATCTTTACTTTCTACCCACATCTAAGGCTCCTTCGTTGGTTCTCCTTCTCCCTAGACTTGCAGTGCCTTCTCTTCTCAATCTACCTTCACTCCCCTGCTAAGTTCATACAGTCTTATGGCTCCAAAAACCACCCACTGCCTTATGACTCTCAATTTATATCTCCAGCATATCCTATGTCCTGATTGCCTGATGCCTGGAAAATTAACATATTCAAGACTATTTTCCTGTTATCCTCCCACCCCAAAGAAACCAGACTTTCTTGTAGTCTTAAACTTCCCAGATGTCCCTAAGGCTATTATCGTTAAACCAGAGTTGTAGTCTTACACTTCCCAGGTGTCCCTAAGGCCATTATCATTATCTGGAACAAAAGCCTTGGAGCTGTCCTTGGTACCTCTGTTTCGCTAACACTGCATTTGATTCAGCCATAAAACCATTATTTCCAGCTTCAACATATATCAGTAATGTGACCTCTTCTCACAGTCTTCATGGCTCTTCCTTATTCCACACAACCATCATCTCTCACTGGATTATTACAATATTCTTGTGACTGGTCCTCCTTCTGCTTTTGACCCACTTCAGTCTACTCAACATGGCAGCCTGAGTGACCTGTTACACTGTAAGTCAGCGCAAGTTAATTTCCTGCTTCAGTGACCATGTACCCTACTTACAACAAAACCAAAGTCCTTGCAGTGGCTTACAAGCCATGTATGATCTCCACTACCACGTTCCTGACCTCTTTGAAATTATCTCCTACTCTTTCATTTTAGCCCATTCTGTTCAGTCAAGATGGCCTCTTAAAGTAGCCATATCTATACTGTTGCATTTTCTTTTCCTTCTTCCTTTGTTCAAATGTTTTCTTCTCAGTGAAGTGTTCCCTAACATTGTTATTTGCACATATACACTCGCCCTCTTCTTTCATTTTCTTTGTTTTATCTCACAGCCCTTACTGCCATCTGACATAATATGTACTTTACTGATTTACTTGTTTGTCATATACCTCCCTTTTTACTGTACATAAAGATTCATAAGGGCTGGGATTTGTTTTGTTTTGTTTTGTTTTGTTTGCTGCTCTATTTTAATCACATACACAACTACTGGGTATATAATAGGCATTCAAAAACTCTTTGTTGAGAGAATGGATATTTACAGGTGTTTGATATAAATATCAAATGGCACAGATGAGAGTAGACTGTGCACTAAAACAATGTCTACTGTCTTAGAAAAAGATAGGTGATTGGGAAGTGGCAGAACTGTTCTACTGCCACACAAATGATGATACTGTGCTCTCTATACCTTTATATGAGTTGATCATCGAAAGATACGTCTCTCATTTTTATTCCCTCCCACAAGTCAAAGTTAGAGAATTTATAAAATAGCTGAAGGTTTGCCACTCTTCTATATCCCTGTCTGGAAACACTAAGATTTCTGGTTAGTAAAGCATCAAGGCTATTTCTTGAGCTCTTGCTCTTTCTGGTTTCTTCTTTGTCTTGGTCCCAGAGATTTAGCTGTTTTCCTTCCCTCTAGCACTCCTCTCCTACCTTCTCTCTTCATGTTTATCTAATCCAGTGTCACCGGTAGAGCCCCGTATCTCCAGTTCCCCTTTCTTATTGTTTATGTAAAAATAACCCCTTAGTTCTAATAGTCTTTGGATGTAGGTAACAAAGAACTAAGTCAGATGGAAAATATCAATCATATGATGCCGGTGCTCTTTTATGAGGAACATTTCTAGTTGGTAAGGTGTTCGGCTTTCACATGGAATTCTTTTAAAATACAATGAGTCTTATCAGCTCTAAAATTTTTATATAGCTATATTTTGGAAGATATTCATGAGGAAAGAATATCCTTCATCATTCACTTCTTAAGGGTGGTCGCAAACAAATGTTTCAAGAGTCAGGCCAGCAGTATAAATATATGACATATTGGGCAGGAAACATGCAACATAGGAAGTGGTAGAGTTAATGAGACCTAGACAAGGAACCTATACTCTGTCTGCCTTTCTAGATATATCATGTGTAGTGTGTGTGTGTGTGTGTGTGTGTGTGTGTGTGTGTGTGTGTGTTAAGGACACTGTCAAGGCCAGATAGAATATTTCCAAAAAGGTTCAGGTCACAGGCCACAAGGCCCTAGTTTGCTGCTAGGAATTTCTTAAGGATCAACCATGAAAACATTATCGGTGTATTACATTTAATTTCTCTAATCTCTTACATTGCTCCTATCCAGAAGGTAATTGTCATTATCTCCATTTTTCTCAAGTGAGGTAAAGTGACTTGTCAAAGGCATATGCACTGCCTTCCCCAGCACCCCACTCCTTCCAACCCCCCAACATCGGGAAGACACAGAATTAGCCCAGCTTCAAAACTTGCTTCTTCCACTGAGCAGCTTCCAAAATGAACAAAATAGAATCAATTATTAGTGATAACACTAGCATAAAAAATGCAGCTACACTATAACTGCCCCCAAATAATCAATCTTTTTGCTCTTTCTTTCCAATAAGTAATATGTGAAAATCATGTACTTTAAAAAGGTATCACTTATACTCAAAACTCCAGCCTCTGCTTTTATTTTCCTGACTGATAATGTACTCTTGGGTGATGGACACACAAGGTCTACTAGATTGCAGCTTTTTTAGTAGGCGAATAAAAAAGTGATTCTTCTTGGCTATCCCTATAGTGTTGCTAACACAGTATGTATGTATTGTATAAGCAATGCATATTTGTTGAATTAATTAAGGAAAATAGGAAATAGGAAAAGTGGGCAATATAATTAAAAACTGAGTGCCTTTTCTTTACATGTGAGGACAGCCTAATATATCTAAAATGAATTATGTAAATATATTTCATTAATGGCTTTAGAATATATTTTTGACATTATTCTTTGTCAAGAAATAAATCTATTTAAAATTTACTTTTGTTTGAAGTTTTGTCATATTTACTCCTTAAATTGAATGTGACCTATAAGAGTAAGGATCTGGATTAAAGCTAAGTATAGTTCACATTATTAGAAAATGTGGATAATCTTATAGCACTTAGCTCTCCACTCTTTTTATTTAAGATTTTATTTATTTAACAGAGAGAGAGAGAGAGAGCACAAGCAGAGGGAGCTACAGAGAGTGAGAGAGGAGGCTCCCCACCTGAGTCAAAAGCAGGTGCTTAGCCAACGGAGCCACCCAGGCACCCCTCGCTCTCCACTTTTTAAACAAGATAGCTACTAATTGGGTATTGGATAATAATATTTTATTAAATATATAGATATGCAAAGAATTAGAATTTTCTGTGATGTATTTAAATGATATATTGTTTTGTGAATTAAACCAGCTTATCTTTCCAACTTCCTGTTAAGAGTTCTTTAAAAATTCCTTAGTGATTAAATACATATCAATTTTGTCTTTTCTATTGTCTGAAACATGGATCTACATTACTATAGAGCTATATTTATTTGATACAGTAAAATCCATTTTGTACACAAACTTCAGGTCAAGAGATAATTGAATCTTTACACTGTTTTTCTCCTTTTAGGCAGCAGTTTTTAGAGACTAGAAAAAGCTTCCTTTTTTAGAATTTCCAAGTGACATGCAGGGAAAAGATATTTCTCTGACTTGTAAATTCAGAATTTATTTTTGGCAACACAGCTTGCAGTTAAAAATTGAATCTCCCACATGAATCACTGAATCAAAAATGCAGTAGCAAAGTCTGTACAATGACTTCTGCATGCAATGTATGCTATAGAGTCAGATCAGCTAATTAGAGGCATAGTAGTAATTAATAATAAAAAAGCAGCTATTATTTATGGAGTGTGTATTATTCATAAGGTCACACAAGGCACTTAAAATGTAGTATCACAACAATGTTATGGGGTAAGGATTAATATCCCATACAAAAACAGAAAACAAAACAAAGAAGCAAACAAACCAAAAGAAAAAAAGAAAGAAAAAAGGTGAATTATGGAAAAGATAATCAACATATTTTCATGGTAACTGAGTTAATGAATAGCAAAAACGGATTTGGAGCTAGTATGTGCTACTCTAGTGCTCACGTTCTCAGGAAACCTGTATATGTCTTTAACTGAATTTATTGCTATTGTTATTTAGTTAGAAGTTTATATATGTAGGATAGATTCAGAATTTTCTTTTTGGGCCACAAAATCGACATAATGTTCCCAGAATTCTTTGTGAAAATGGAATTAACAGAATACAGTACTCTGAAAGAATCCTCTAAGATGATAAACTCTATACTCAGTGAGCTAAAAAAATATTATAGAATTTAAGAAGTCAAAATTTAAAATAAAAGCTTTTCAAATAGTAGCTTTTGTTTGTGTTAGCTAAAATCTAGAGATGTGTAGATAATGTTGAAAAAATTAGTCTGGGTAATTTTTGCCAAATTGTTGGATTAATTGAATTTCAGACATCTGATCTTTAATATTAATATAATAACCAAGTAATCTTTAGTTGGATCTTGAAGGTCAGTGGGACACAGAAGAAGGTAATAAAAATGCATTCCAGGTGGAAATGAAGTCACAGTGTGTATTAGTTTCTTAGGACTCCTGTAACAAATTATCACAAATTGGGTGGCTCAAAACAACAGTAATTTATTCTTTCACAGTTCTGGAAGCTCCAAGTCTGAAGTCAAGGTGTCAGCAGAACCATATGCCCTCTAAAGACTCTAGTGAAGAATCCTTCTTTGCCTCTTCTAGTCTCTGGTGGTTGCTGGCAATCCTTGTGTTCTTGGCTGATAGCAGTGTAACTCTAGTCAGCTTCTCTCTTAACTTTGCATTTTTTCCTCTTTATGTCTGTGTGTCTTCAAATCTGCCTCTCTTTATAAGAATAACAGTCATTGAATTTATGGTCTACCCTAATCTTATGTAATACCATCTTAACTTGATTACACCTGTAAAATCCTATTTACAAATAAGGTCACATTCACAGATCCTAAGTGGACCTGAATTTTTTTAGGGCTGTGGGGGGTATGCTGCTCTTTCCAGTACCTAGAAATAGAAGTGTCAGGTCATGAAGCCATTTGTTTTCCAAGCTTTATAGCTCAGATTTTCACTGAAGATGGGGGGATGGGGTTGGGGGTGGGGTGGGGTGGGGTGGGGTGGGGTGAACATATAAAGGTATTTAAGCCAAGAAGCAGTATGATCAGCCTGGCATTTAATATTCTTGGTCAGCAAGTGAGAGAATGTGGAAGCAGGAGAAAGACCAATAGCAAGATACAGGTTAGGCTATTAAGTGGGGAGTTAGGGTGAAGATTTCAAGGATGATTCCAAGAAGAAAATCTGATTTGTGGGTAGGCAGGGCAGGCAGGCATGATGGGTTTCATGGCAGAAATATTGTTCTTAATTGCTTTTAATTTTTATGTATACACAACTTTTCAATGTCAAATAATAATTTAAGAGGGTACGAATCTAAACATATACACACAAACACACAAAAACGTACATACAGAGCGCCTGCCGACTTCCCATCTTACCTGCCTGAGATTCTTAACTGCAGTCCTTTAGCTATTACTGTTTAGTGCTGTTTTCTCTTATTTAATCTATGCCTTGCTATTAAATGAGGATTTTAGCTCTTTTATTCTCTCCCTTCCTTTCTCTTCCCCCCATCCTTCCACTACAATTACCTCAAAATCACATTTAGTATCACTATTATTATGGCTATGTAAATAGTTCTCACAAGTAATCCAAGTGGTGGTTTCCTACGATACCATTTCCTATTGTTGTGAAGCTTTTTGTTTTTCTAGGATTTTATTAAGTACTTGATATATTAATATGATCAAGTTTTTTAAAACTATGGCTTGTATCTTCCCACCCACTCTACCAGATTAGTAAATTCCATAATTTCAATTCAGTTATGGTCAGTGGTCAAGCAGATAATTTATCATTCTTTTTCTTATTTTCTTTGAATCATTCCTTTTTCTTCTGCCATCCACCTCGGCCTGTACAAGCTTATCTATAAGCCTGCCTCATTGCTTCTGCTACAGTTGTAGGATTTACTTCTACTATCATTTTGAAAATCTAAGACAAAAAGTGATCAAGATCCTGAAAGCAGAAAAAAAATCTATAAAATCTATAAAACCTAGAGCACAGGGGCATCTGGGTGGCTCAGTGGGTTAGGGCCGCTGCCTTCGGCTCAGGTCATGATCCCAGGGTCCTGGGATCGAGCCCCGCATCGGGCTCTCTGCTCAGCAGGGCGCCTGCTTCCCTTCCTCTCTCTCTCTGCCTGCCTCTCTGCCTACTTGTGATCTCTGTATGTCAAATAAATAAATAAAATCTTAAAAAAAAAAAAAAAACCTAGAGCACAAATAACAATTAAACTTTGAGAGAGTGTGGAACACCTGTTCTAAACTGAAAGCTAGAAGTTAACGATTTGTGCTTGTGGTTCTTTCCAGTTGATGGTGAGGGAAGACCGAGACATTGAAGGATATCCATTTACGGGCTTCTGTTTCTTCTGGAAAAATGAAAGAAAATTTATCTGCTCTGTGCATGTGGCAGGAGGTGCTGGGTCCCAAAGGAGAGGACCAAAAGAACTGACTAGGAAGACTGATGAAAGAAATTTGGGTAGTAATACATGGAAGCCACCATGATCACATCAATTTTAGGCTCCTTATGCAAAGAAGCTCCTCAAATTATCAGGAAACCACAATGAGCCCATGAAGTTCACCTTTTTTTTTTTAATTTAAATTCAGTTAGCCAACATATAGAACATCATTAGTTTCAGATGTAGAATTCAGTAATTCCTCATTTGCATATAAACAACGAGTACTCATCAGTCACGTGCCCTCCTTAATGCCCATTACCCAGTTATCTCATCTCCCTACCCACCTCCCCTCCAACAAGCTTCAGTTTCTTTCCCATAGTTAAAAGAGTCTCTCATGGTTTGTCTCCCTCTCTGATTTCTTCCCATTCCATTTCCCGCCCCCCCTTCCTCCAGATTCTGCTTATATTCCTCAAATGCATGAAACTATATGGTAATTGTCTTTCTCTGATTGACTTATTTCACTCAGCATAATATCCTCCAGTTCCATCCACTTCAGTGTAAATGATAAGATTTCAACCTTTCTGGGAATAATATCCCATTGTACATATATACCACATCTTCTTTATCCATTCATCTGTCGATGGGCATCTGAGCTCTTTCCATAGTTTGTCTATTGTGGACATTGCTGCTATAAACATTGGGGTACAGGTGCTCCTTCAGATCACTACATTTGTATCTTTGGGGATAAATACCTAGTAGTCCAATCACTGGTCCATAGTACTCTACTTTTAGCTTCTTGAGGAGCCTTCATACTGTTATCCAGAGTGGCTGTAACAGTTTGCATTCCCACCAACAGTGTAGGAGGAGAATTCCCCTTTCTCCACATCCTCACCAACATTTATTGTTTGTTGACTTGTTAATTTTATCCGCTATGACAGGTGTGAGGTCTTACCTCATTGTGGTTTTGATTGTATTTCCCTGATGCCGAGTGATGTCGGAAATTTTTTCATGTGTTAGCCATTTGTATGTCTTCTTTGGAGAAATGTCTGTTTGTGTCTTCTTCCCATTTTGTAACTGGATTTTTTGTTGCTTGGATGTTAAGTTTGATAAGTTCTTTATAGATTTTGGATACTAGCCCTTTATCTGATATGTCATTTGTGAATATCTTCTCCATTTCTGTAGGTTGCCTTTTAGGTTTGTTAATTGTTTCCTTTGCTGTGCAAAAGCTTTTCATCTGAATGAAAACCCAATAGTTCATTTTTGCTTTTGTTTCCCTTGCCTTTGGAGACGTGTCTAGCAAGAGTTTGCTGTGGCCGAAATCAAAGACATTGTTGCTTGTGTTCTCCTCTAGGATTTTGATGGGTTCCTGTCTTATATTTAGGTCTTAATCTCATCTATTTTTTTTTCCAAGATTTTATTTATTAATTTGACAGACAGAGATCACAAGTAGGCAGGGAGTCAGGCAGAGAGAGAGAGAGGAGAAAGCAGGCTCCCTGCTGAGCAGAGAGCCCAATGTGGGGCTCAATCCCAGAACCTTGGGATCATGACCTGAGCTGAAGGCAGAGGCTTTAACCCACTGAGCCACCCAGGCGCCCATTAATCTCATCTATTTTGAGTTTATCTTTGTGTATGGTATAAGAAAATGGTCCAGTTTCATTCTTCTGCATGTGGCTGTCCAGTGTTCCCAACACCATTTGTTGAAGAGACTATCTTTTTTCCATTGGATATTCTTTCCTACTTGTCAAAGATTAGTTGACCATAGAGTTGAGGGTCCATTTCTGGGCTCTCTATTCTGTCCTTTGATCTATTGGTCTGTTTTTGAGCCAGTACCAGACTTTCTTGATGATTACAGCTTTGTAATAGAGCTTGAAGTCTGGAATTGTGAGGCCACCAGCTTTGGCTTTCTTTTTCAACATTCCTCTGGCTATTCAGGGTCTTTTCTAGTTCCATACACATTTTAGGATTATTTGTTCCACCTCTGTGAAAAATATTGATGGTATTTTGATAAGGATTGCATTGAATGTATAGATTCCTCTGGGTAGTGTAGACATTTTAACGACATTTATTCTTTCAATTCATGAGCATAAAATGTTTTTTGCATCTTCCTCAATTTCTTTCATAAGCATTCTGTAGTTTTTAGAGTACATATCATTTATCTCTTTGGTTAGGTTTATTCCTAGGTATCTTATGTTTTTTGTTGCAACTGTAAATGGGATCAATTCCTTAATTTCTCTTTCTTCTGTCTCATTTTTAGTGTATAGAAATGCCACTAATTTCTCTGCATTGATTTTATATCCTGCCACATTGCTGAATTCCCATATGAGTTCTGGCAATTTTGAGGTGGTCTTTTGGGTTTTCCATATAAAGTATCATGTCACCTGTGAAGAGTGAGAGTTTGACTTCTTTGCCAATTTGTAAGCTTTTTATTTCTTTTTGTTGTCTGATTGCTGAGGCTAGGACTTCCAGTACTATGTTGAACAAAAGTGATGAGAGTGGGCATCCCTGTCATGTTCCTGACCTTTGGGGAAAAGCTCTCAGTTTTTCCATGAGGCTCACTTCTTCAGCTGACCCTTCTTAATATCTTTTTTAAAAAGTAGGTTATCTGGAGGGGAGGAGGGTGGGGGAATAGCTGAGCCTGGTGGTGGGTATTAAGGAGGGTGCATATTGCATGGAGCACTGGGTGTGGTGCATAAACAATGTATCTTGGAACACTGAAAAATTAAATTTAAAAAATAAAAAATAAAAAGGTTATCTCCCTACTAATAAATTTTCATATAAGCTGTTAGGAAGATAAAATTTTATCCATATTATCTATGAATTAGATAGTTTAAAAATTATTGTTTAGAATATCATTAATGCCAAAATTTTCTCCATTTGCATTGGTAGTTGATTTTTCCCTAGAGTTTTGTGTTCACTGAGTTCTTTAAATTCTTTTTTTAATTAGAATATATATGCAAGGAAAACAGTTAAGGTTCAAAGTCAATTGGTTGATTCATTTGCAAATATGATTCAAATTTACTTTTTTTTTGGACCTCTTTTTTTAACCATTGAGTTACTCTTATTTATATCTGAAGATAAGATAAACTAATGATATTGGTTATCCTTAGCTGAAGATTGCTTTGCAGTGTGGAACAGTAGCCACCATTTCACCTTTATGGCTTATAACTCTACCCATAATAATACTTACCTCTACTGTATAATGAGCTAATTTACCTGTCACTGCTTTTCTAAGAATGTCAGTTCCACGGTAGGTGGTTTCTTGTACTCCACTGCATTCTCAGAGAAGGAAACTTTTCGTTAACCCAGGATGTAAGGATTCTGACAGATAAATTGGGAAAATTCACATGAAGTCTTGCATACCTTCCTTGCAAAGGAAGGAATGAATATTACTTCAGGAAAACAATAGCTTTTAAATCTTACTATTTTATTTAAATAAGGCAATACACTAAACCCTCTGAAAATCTGATTTTAATTAATTTCTTATTTTAATTGTAGGCCATGGCACAGAAGGAAGATATGGAAGAAAGAATCACAACCCTTGAGAAGCGTTACCTCAGTGCTCAGAGAGAATCTACCTCCATACATGACATGAATGATAAACTAGAAAATGAGTTAGCAAATAAAGAAGCCATCCTACGGCAGGTTGAGTATCTCTACCTTGGTTTTGTTCTGGTCCATGTGTGTTCTAATCATTCTCACAAAACATGGAGTAAATAAAATAAGGTATTTTTTGGCAATCAACCATTCTCTAACACTTAGAATAGAACTGACTAGACAGATGTAATTTTCAGCATGTAATTTATATATTTGTCTTAATAATAATAAAAATAATGATTAATATTTACTTTGGATCTAGACATGAGCCAGAAAATGCTAAACAGTTAACATGTATTATCTCACTTAAACATAACCATCACCTGTGAAGTAAGCACAATTATACTGAAGCACTAAAGTTCAGAGACATGAAAACTTTTCCAAGGTCACACATTTGGTAATTGCCGGAGTTATTACAGAGGTCTAAGTCTATTTGACTCTAGAGCAGGAGTGGACAAATGATGGCCCATGTACCAAAACTATGGCTCTGTTTTACAAATAAGGTTTTGTTGAAGCAGCCATACTCATTTATTTCACCAATCTACGACTGTTTTTGTGCTACAAATCTTAATTTACTAGATTTAAGTAGTTGAAACAGAGACTAAATAATACACAAAGCCTAAAATACTTATTTTCTAGTATTTTAGAGAAAAAAGTTTTGTCAAACCTATCTCTACAGACTGGACACTTAACCACTGTGCTGCATTCCCTCTCTCACACCGGTTAATACTATAATTTTCAGTATTATGCTATCATGGTATATCTGAAGTCTTAGTATTAAGTTATAATCCATCTGTCCAAGTTTATACTCACTAGTAACTTTTTTTCTTTTTGCTGCCATTGGTAAGAGCTTTTCTGTTTTTTAAAGTGCTGAATTTTATTGAGGAATGTGATTAAGCAATATATGAAAGTACGAATAGAGTCATCTCTTTGCACAGCAGGTGTGGTAGTAGTGGATGATTTTAAGTTGCGAATAATGGCTGAAACCCAAAGCCCCTGGTGGCTGGGATTTGTTACCATCACAGTTTCTCTGTAAGTATCTCTTTTCCCATCCCTATTTCAGATGGAAGAGAAGAACAGACAATTACAAGAGCGTCTTGAGCTGGCTGAGCAAAAGTTGCAGCAGACTATGAGAAAAGCTGAGACCTTACCTGAAGTAGAGGCTGAGCTGGCTCAGAGAATTGCAGCCCTGACAAAGGTACTGCAATAAGTCATTTAGTCAACCTAGATGTTCTTAGAGAACTAGACTTAGTCATAGAGTACTAGTACTTAGTTCTTAGAGTCTTAGAGTACTGGTAAGCCAAATGGAATCTATAGATTTTCTTTAGGTTTTATGAAATTCAAGTTAATTTAATCTACCATATTGGGTTTATTGGTTAGATTAATTTATCATATTATATATCTTATTTACGATGCCATGAATGATTTACATATGAATGTGATGATACCACTGCCTATTTAAACAGTAGTAAATATAAAATATCACATCCTTGTAGTTGATTTTCCATGATAATATTTGTAAATTAGAATAATCACCAAATATAACAAGTAATGATGATATTTAATATGTATATAGATAGGCCATGATTATTTAATAGACTTAACATAAATTGGTATTAAAAATGTAGGAAATATCATAAGCAGTTTATTGCATTCTGACTATAGTATGAAAAAATTTGTTAGAAATTGGAAGTTAGATTTGTAGAAATCTAAATTCTGAAGTCAGTAAAGGCTATTTTAATATAGTTTCTTCTGAACCAATTAAATTCAGTAATAATATGAGTGGTGTTCAAAATTATCTGCCATGGTATGGCTGTTAGAGTCTACAGTTTTCTGCATATTTTAGAATTTTGCAAGATTATAATGTTAAAATGACTATCCTAAACTTTCACAGTCAAATGGAGATGGACATTGTTTCAGAGTGTATGTCTATGTCGCTACAATGAAAGTTTTGATTTGCTCACTAAAAGCGTGTTTGACTTTCAATATCAGTTCAAAAATATACACACATATTAGAATTATTTATTTATTTGAGATAGAGAAAGCAGGGATGAGGGGCAGAGGGAAAAGAAAGAGAATCCTAAGCAGGCTCCATGTTCAGTTTAGGACAGACCCTGACATGGGGCTTGATCTCAGGACCACGAGATCATGACCTGAGCCAAAACCAAGAGTTGGATGCTTAACCAACTGAGCCACCCAGGTGCTCCTAAAATGTACACACATTTTAGATATTTATGCAATCTTTGCTATGTGCTAAGTTTTCCATGCCACTGTAATAAATGGGTAAGATAGATATGCAAACTGCAAATTACAAACTCTGGCATTAGGGATTATCCAAAACAATTGATGCAGCAATATAAAAGCAGGCACACACATTTACTTTCCTGGAACAGTCGACGGATGCCTGTTGGTTAAAATAGGGTAATTAATCATGTAGTGAAAAGGCAAACATTTGCAAAGTAGAGTAGGGTAGAAAGTATTGGAATAGTTGGTTGTCTACAGAGTATTGGAATTACTAGCTGAATAAAACATTAGTATGATTAGGGTAATGTTACAATCTGGATCCTTATATAGTCATAGACATACCATAAACCCTTCTGGCAATTTGAGAAATGTGTGATTTCTAAGTTGAAGATAAATTTATCGTTTAATTTGGGAAATAGTCTCTAAATTATATGGAAATGTGCAAATATACTAGTAGTAGTCTATTTTTTTTGAAAGCACATTTTAAATTACTCAAGTATGAATACACACACACACACACACACACACACACACACACACACACACCCTGAGGCTTTTCATTTGAGGAAGATGAACTTATATAACGAGTTACTGAACTATTTTCAGAGGCTTGGCAAGTGGCTAATAATAAAAGCAGTTTTTGTAAAATTTTAGTGTAAAATAATCATCAGTATTATCCAGAGTAAGATATAAGAATATCTGGAATCTCTTTCAGAGTAACAATTTAAAATTCACCAGATAACTGCTGCAAATTAACCTCTGGTGGACTGAGGATGAAACATACTTTGAATCATAATACTTGACTTATGAGTCTTCAAATTATACATTCCTGAGAATCCTTAATTTAAAATATTAAAAAAGATAACTTGAAATATGTGCCTTATCTTTTTTGCCCTTCATTTTTCTCTGGGGTTATTTATTTATTTATTATTATACATATATTCATTCATGTACTCGAAATAATTTCCTCAGTTTACTTCTACCTAATAATATGTTGCCAAAATTTCACTTCATCTGAATCCTTTAGATTTTCTCCTTTTTTCAGTAGCATTTTATCCTTCTTAGGAAGTATTAAAAATACTAGGGTTGGTTCTGCTCTCTTTTACCACTTTCTCTTAGGCTGACTCTATATAAACACCATTATTTCAACTACAGAGTTTCTAGATTATTGACATATTTCATACACATTTGTCAGTGATGAGGTTTTATCCTCAAAACACTCCCTCTGCTCATAACATTTTTATAACATTTGAAGGGACTCTTTCATTTGTTTTCCCAAGTTTTTTGGCTATAATGATCTTGCACTTTTTCTTCTGACTTTACAGATCTTTAGGGACTGTCTCTAGAACCTGCTTTACTTATTTCTTTTTTCATTATCAGTTCATTTTCAATATATCACTAGTGTTGATCATCATAATTTTTTCTACTTAATAATTTTTTGACACTAAAGTAAAAAGATCTCTGCTTAGCTTAAAGCTAAGCTTTCCTCTCCTATATTATGAATGACATTCTAAATAATGTTTCAGACATTTTATTTTGCCTATAAATTTTTTTTCTGCTTTTATTGTTTGCTACCTATTCTTTTTTTTTTTTTCCTCTTTGGTCCTCCTCTCTTTAACTTTTATTTCTTCTCCATTTTTAAATATACACATGTTTTTCTCAAAACCATATCTATATATAATTTCCTCTAAAACTTTAGCTCATTTGAAAATTTCCTGTATCACATTTAAGAGTGAAATCAAGATAAGCTCTATATCTGATCAAGGAGTACAGAAAATAGCAGATTGTTCTTGTATTTACATGACTTACTTAAACTGCAGTCTTCACAAAGCTAAAATGAACATAAATCAATAGTAGTTGAAAATTGATACCAGTTTTTGTATAGAAATGTTGTCTGAATTTATTCCTTGGTTGATAAGATGATCTTTTGTATATGTGTGTGTCTATGTGTGTATAGATAGTTAGGTAAAGCTCATTTAAGGCTTAGAAAGTCAGAAGTATGGATTAATGGCTATGGATAAAGGTTATAATTTGGCTTTGACAAATACACACAAAATTAACCAATAAAGACTTTGGGCTCCCAGTTTTTTTTATTTATGATGTTTACTTCTTTAATTAAAATGCATTTTCCCTCAGCAAGGACATAATTCATCTTGAATTCCATAAGGTATTTCATTCATTTTTAGTACCAATAAAAATATCAACAATAACAAAGTAATTTAAACTTGACAGAAATCGTGTTCAAACTCTGAAGTGAATTTTCACAGTATTTGGTATGTTTTCAGTAGTTAAGTTGGAAATTGGAAGAGACAGTTTTGGAAATTGAAATGTTCATGCTTTGACTACCTTGAATCAGTCACCTGATTAATTTTTATACCACCAATTGCCTGTTAAAATGTACTTTTGAAAGATTACAGATACCTTAATGAATTTAGATTATTTAATTTCAACAACATTTTGCCCCATTTATTGTATTCTTATTTGAATTCTAGGTTTTAAGTGATATTAGAAAACCATTTTGTGATATTTGGGAACTATGGTAGCTTTCTCTGTTTCTTTCGCTTGGAAATTTGGGGAGAGAAATTGGTTATTTGTTATTTCTTCATTATTTTCCCATTTGTGAAACAAGAATATCAAAAGGAAAATCTTACAAAATGTAAATGTTGAGTTGTAATTTGTGTTAGTACACCAGTTAAATGTTAAATGTTTATTTTGTAGATTAGTTGGAATTTGTTGCATAAAATATAAAATAGTACATATGCGTATGAGCCAGTACATGAATAGGCTGCTATTTCTTTTCAGGTACTGCATGACACATTTATATATAGTCCTATATTTGCATAAAGTAAGTTTCACTGTTTTAGAATAAACTTATAAAATGTAATAGAATATGCTCTGGAGTTCAATCTTCTAGATCTGACATAGGATAATTTTGATGTTACAATTACTTGAGTTGTAATTATGATTAAAATGTTGTTTTAACTTCACATGTAATCTGTGCATAACATACTAATACAATTCAGCTATCAGCAGTGTCACATGTGTTAACACTCTGTGTCTGTGGTAACCTGAGAGTCACCTCCAAGACATGTAACTAACCCTGGCACGGGGCAAATATTAGCTCACACAGGCACCATGCTGCCTGCTCACTTTAGGGCACTATTTTGTTTCCATAGCAACAAATCCACCCAGAAACAGTTTTGGAGTGGTTCCTAGTATCATTCAGGAGAGTTCGTAAATAAATTCTCCTGTCCTCACAGTGTCTTGTCATCCTGATAATTTGAGGACTTTTAATCACTTTATTTAAAGTCTCCAATTAAGACTATATCTGAGAACAGGTGCTAAGGTTCTAGACCTAGAGTCATACTGTGTGTTCAGAGACCTGAAGTCATTTTGTAAGCTTGTCACCGTTGCTGAGGAAACTCAATTCTGCTTGAACTGGAGAATACCCACAATAATGAATCCCCTGGCTTAGCTTTTTCTTGATTTCTACAGTGTTAGATTTGTAATAAATTTTCCAAATTTATTTCACCTGGGTCATTGCCATAGCATACACCTCAACATTCAGATACATTGTCTCCATTATTCTTAAGTAATATGATAAACAAACCAAAATCCAAAACTTTTAACAATCTGTCAGAGACATATTCTAGTGTTTGGTTTCCCATAATTCCAATTTGTACATGACTCTTTCAGAGTTGCTTTATTTTGTTCTGTAATAGTCTTTCATTGCCAGCCATCACTAACCTTCCATACCTTAGGTTGGTAGCTTTTGATTTGGGCATATCATTGTTTTTCATTTATAACCATTGACTGCATCGTGTTCACCAGATATCAGTGTAGTTCTTTTCATATAAAATTCTATTAAAGTATTAAATTTGCTGTCACATTTTTCTTTTAAGCATTCTGTGCTATGTTCTGTTCAGTGTCAGTGTCTTTAGTTCTGATTTTTCAATTTTGTCCCTCTCCTTTTCCTTGACTTGTTAGTCTGATCCAACCTCTTCTACCTCATCTGATGATTATCAATATGTTATGGAAGCTAAACTACAAGAAATGATCTCCATACGTAGGAAGGTAGTCCTACTGGACTTTACTTTCTATTGCTAAATAGAATCCATCTAAGTTTTTCTTTTCATTTATAAAAATTATGTTACTTTTATTTATTGATAATCAACCATCTGTGCAGTTCAGTGCTTCCGGAGCTTAAGATTGGACAATGGCAGGTTTGTGTTCAAACCATGCACAGTCTGCATGTTACATTTGGCTGATTTCATTGCTCATAAATAAGTCCAATGTTTTGCTGGTGCTTGGATGTAACAGGCCTTTGTAGCTGACACATTTCAAGCAATGCTGTTCAGCTGCCTGTTTAAAGAAAGTTTATTTTTTGAAAATTACATTTGCGGTTGGTAGTAGCTTGCTTTACATTTTATTTCAATTTATTTAGAAGAAAGGTGTTAATCAAATCTTACATGTCAGGTACATTTTTCATATTTCTCAACAGGCTGAAGAGAGACATGGAAACATTGAAGAACGTATGAGACATCTAGAAGGTCAGCTTGAAGAGAAAAATCAAGAACTCCAAAGAGTATGTATTTTAAGAACCACTCCCCTCAATCAGTTTATGGGCATGTAAGAAATGAATGTCTTTCTTGATGATGGGTTCTATTTAAAATCTTATGAATACGCTCTCTGCACTTAAAAGGAAAGAAAAGTTTCTGCCAGTTTAATCACATCAGACATAAAATAAGATCAATTTTAAAGCTAGAAAAATATAAAATACCTTTGTAGATGATTTTCATGTCCAGTTTACTTATTTTTTCTTGAATGTAAGGCTAGGCAAAGAGAGAAAATGAATGAGGAGCACAACAAAAGATTATCTGACACTGTGGACAGACTTCTGACTGAATCCAATGAACGCTTACAGCTGCATTTAAAGGAAAGAATGGCTGCTCTGGAAGAGAAGGTAAAATGTCAGAAGAGTAGACTTGCATGAGTATTGAGCAGTGTTCTCATGATCGTGGCTGTTTTATACCCTGCTGCATTTATTGCATTAGTCAGACGTTCCATGTATTTTCCTTAAGTGTATGTGGTTTATTCTTAGAAGTGAACAAGTAGTTTCTGTAAAAATATAGATAAAAATATAGATAAATATAGATAAAAATTTTTTTTAAAAAAATAAGATAAATTTTTCAATGAATAAAAAATTCTGATGGAATTGGGAGGGAGACAAACCATAAGTGACTCTTAATCTCACAAAACAGACTGAGGGTTGATGGGGGGAGGGGGGTTGGGGGGGTGGGATTATGGACACTGGGGAGGGTATGTGCTATGGTGAGTGCTGTGAAGTATGTAAACCTGGCGATTCACAGACCTGTACCCCTGGGGATAAAAATATATGTTTATAAAAAATAAAATTAAAAAAAAAAATTCTGCATGGTATGTAAATCTTGTTTATTACATGGTCATATAGATAAATGCATTAAAATGTGTTTTGTGATGAAAATATTTTAGTTATCCTTCACCTGGGGTGCATAAAAGAGTGATAAGACAGAAAACAGTATTTTGGGGTATGTGGGAATCCTTCTTGCATTGAACTTTTCAAATGTTTCATGTAACTAAGTCTACTACTAGTCTAAAAGCAAAATGGAAGTGAATTTATATTACCAGTAGAACTAATACTAATCCCAGTATAGGGATTAGGAATGCAATAATTTCAGCTGCATTGTTTAAAAAATAGGGGGGGCTTCTTTACAGTGTGCTATATCATTCACAATTTTATATGTCTCATTGATAGTTGGCAGCCACCAGACCAGTATGAGTTATGTGAGCTGGTTGCCAATTCCAGAATATTAACAAAGGTAGGGGCTAAAACCCAGGTGGACAAATCATTTTGGAAATTTAGACTGAATGCCAGTCATTACTTAAGCTAGACATTTTCCCCTGATCTATACAAAATAGAAATTGTTAAAGTAGGCTGTTGGATATACCCATTACAAAGTGATAAGACAGGCCTTCTACCCATTCAGTTTCAAATACATGGCCACTTTGCCAATTGCTACACAGTTAGTTTAATTTTACTAAAATTAAATTAGAAAAGAATACATTATTTTAAATCATGCTTTGTAGTAAATATAAAAAAGTATAAAGCTTTTACAACAGTAATAGGTTCATGACAAAATTTTTAAAAAATATCTATGATGCAACTTATTTTCACGTCATAAGATGTGACAGTTTTGTAAATAGTTAAAATTTTATTTTTATTTCTCTAATATTTTAACTATTATTAGAAATTAATTTTTCTGTATTTGAAATAGAAGTCCAGAATTAAGCTTCCCAAAAATATGATCTGATAATTTTTTTTCTTCAGGTAATAAAGATAACTTCATCTGAATTCTTTATAATACCTTTGGCTAATATTACACTGTTACTCACTTTTTCTCATTTTAAGAGTAACCCTATTATTTCAAATTTTAAAAGAGTGAGAAGAGGAAAGCATAAATAGCCTAAAAGATAATATTTATTCCATTTGTCAGTCCGAGTGTTACAAAATAACATTTCCCATTTAAATTATGTATTTTTCTAAATGTTAAGGTATGTTTAAAGATTCTATTTAAATTTGGTTTCCATGGAAACCAAGAAATAGCTGCACCAAGGAAAGAATCAAAGAGAAGGAATCAAAGAAGATTCTTGAGCAATGAAACATTAATTTACATATTTAATTATTTTCTGTCCAGCTAATTAATTCTCTATTTTTTTTTCTTTTCTTTAGAATGTTTTAATTCAAGAATCGGAAAATTTCAGAAAGAATCTGGAAGAATCTTTACATGATAAGGTATAATGGAAACTTATGTTTTATCCATTTTTCTATTTTACACTGATGAATGTTTTATGGTAAAATAAATTTGATAAGAAATAAGTTTAGGATGTTATCTTTTTTAAAAAAATATAACTTTCATACATACAGAAAAGTGTGCATATATAGAAAGAGCTTGGTTTATTTTTACAAACCAAACACGCTAAAAATCAACACTATGGTACCCCCCGCCTTATTAACGTATGATTATTACTTTTATCTTAAATGATAATCACTGCCTTGACTTCTAACAGAAAAAAAATTCTTTTGATTTTTGTGCTTTATACAAGTGGAATAAAAATATATGCACTAATTTGTGTTTAGTTTGAGGTATCATTTTGGCAGAAATGTATTAAATATCTATTATGCATAATAAATTATGCTATGTATTTGCAAACATGCTCTTAATTCCAAAGTAGCTGAAAAATGTAATTGTGGAGAAAGAACACACCTTTTACAAAACAGCAGGTTGCAGAGTAGCAGATTCCATAAGTGAAATTGACAGTAAGAACTACAGGTGGGAGGGATCATCATACATTGCTGCTATAAATAAGGCTTCAGGTGTGAGTTGAAAAACTTTAAGGAATGGTAGGACTATGTTGCAACCCTTTCAAGTACAGTGCATGTGGCATGATTGTAGGTGCTTTGTGTGGGGTGGGGGTGAGTAGGGAGTTTGATATCTTAAATAATAATGGGCATAACAGTTTGGCTAGAATCAGTTATTCTTATTGTACGATATATGGTAGAAGAGGCGGATAAGGGCTAAATTATGAAATGTTAAAAGCTGTAATGCTAATATATCTTTTACTCCTTTATTAGCCTGTAAATTCCTGTTAGCAATTTTGTCTGATTTCATTTTGTTTTGTATAGGCATATAATATAATATAAAATCATTAATTTGAGAAGTAACCTATAAATGTGTATTGAACAAAAGAGAAGGGAGAGAGAGAGGGAGCAAAGGAGGGAAGAGAGGGAGGGAGGAAGAGAGGGAAATCTAGCAAAAGTATGGCATAGGGAGAGTATTGGAAAAGATGAGAGAATAAAATTTTTTAAAAAAGCAATTATACATTTAGCCCCACTGGATGCTACATATTATGATGTCAATTTAAAACTACTGGGTGCCACAGTCAGAATATATACAAGCTTCTGCAAGATAGATCTGCTATAGCAATACAGTATGGTGCCTAGAAGATAGCATCTAATTCTTTCTGAAGTTGTTAAGAAAGTCTACACAGGGAAGATACTATTTCATCAGGCTCTTGAAGGCATATAGGATCTTACCAAATAGAGAAGGGTAGGGCAGAGGACAGAGCCTATGCAATAGCACAGAGAAAACAAAGATGGTTGATTTGCTGAATCACCAGAAGTTTGCTGTGACTGATATGTGTTTAAAGAACTAGGTTATGACCAGATTGTGGATTTTGGACTTGATCCTGTTATGCAATGTTATGTTATCCAAAGCTCTGTGTGCTCCTGGCAAGATCCCCAGAACCCACTCCCCCACCACCTACCCAAGGCTTGTAGCTTCAACAATCTGCCTAAACAACCAGCAGTACTAAACATTCCATGCTTTGCACCCTTGTTCATGCTAGTAACTAGAGGAGGCAAATCCCAGGTCATCCCTCATTTCTAAATATCATCCCATACAGTTGAATATATTTCCTAATCTAATTACATGTCCTGTAACTTCTCAAAATTCTACTCAATAGTTGATAACTGACTATCCATCATTAGCAAAATCTCTATATTCAACCTCTTCTTATTGTTTCTCTTCATCCTGTTTATTTCTAAAATTTGAAATTCCTAATACTTGTTTTGAATTTCTCTCCATGTTTGGTCCCCGAGTTCAGTGTCATATGATCACGTCCTGGGTCCTCTCTGTTGGTAGAGTTCATGTATTCAAGAGCCAACTTGTTATCTTTATTTGGACACTTCGGCACCTCAAACATGACAAGTTGGTCCCTCCACCCCAAACACCAGCACCACTAACCTAAACCATCACTAGCAGCCACCTTCTGAGTAAATCACAACTCTGCCTCTTACTCAGGTTAACCTTGGAGTCATTCTGGACCCCTTCCTTTCTCTCTCACCCCACATTCAGTCTGACAGCAAATTCTTTTAGTTCTATCTTCAAAATATAACTGAAATCCAGCCATTCTCTCTAACATGATTATTGTCCAAGCCACAATTCTCTTGCCTATGTTTTTAGATGAACAGTAATAATTTAATTTTTCCCTCCCTCCCAGTCTTATTCAGTGGTCCATTTCAGGGGGTATAGCTCAGTGGTAGAGCATTTGACTGCAGTGGTCCATTTCACTGCTCTTAGGATGATCACATTACCTCTCCGCTCAAAAATTCTCTAGTCATTTCCTATTTCACTCAGAGTAAAAACCAAAGACTTCAAAATGGTTGACAAAGCTTTCATGACTACCCTTCCCAAGCTGTGCAACCACACTTTTCTAAATCTATTTCTTATCTTTCTCTTTAACCTGTCCATTTCAGCCACAGTGACCTCCTTGCCCACTCCTTCAACAAATATACTCCCCTCCCACTAAGGGGCATTTGCACCTGCTATGCCTTTTCCTAAGACATCCCCATTTTTTTTAAATTCCCTTCCTTCCTTTAGCTCTTTGCTCAAATAACACCTTATTGGAGAACCTTCTATGACCCTCTTATTTTCTTTTTCCTACCAACATCCTATAGACTCTATTTTTTCATTGTATTTTTAATAGATTAAAAATTATATGATGGCAAAAAATTTTTCATTTTGCTACTTTATCATACTGCCTAGCACAACAGAGGTGCTCTGTGCATATTTGTGGAAATAACAAAGGAATTAATAAATGCAATAAGAAACCATTGAATATTTTAGGCAAATAATTTATTTGATCATATGTATTTTTTAAAATGATACAACTAGGGGAACCTAGGTGATGCAGTCAGTTAAGCATTGGACTCTTGGTTTTAGCTCAGGTCATGATCTCAGGGTCCTGAGATTGGGCCCCTCATTGCACTCCATACTCAGCTCGCCGTCTGCTTGAGATTCTCTCTCCCTCTTCCTCTAACCCTCCTGCTAATGCTCTCTCTCTCTAAGGTAAATATTAAAAAAAAATTTTTTTAAGTAAAATGAGACAACTAGGAGAAGAGTTTGCAGAGAAGAGATTGAACGCAGCACTACCTCAGTGGAAGCTAGTGAAATAATGTAGGAAAAAAGTAAAAAAAAAAAAAAAAAGTGTAAAGTAGAATGATGGTAGCAGGAATAAAAAGGGCAGATGAGAGAAATATTGGGACGGCCACACTGACAAAAATGTATCATGAGAAATGAAGTATGTGTCAACTAAAATGTCAAGCATTGGGTGCTGAGAAAAGAAAAAAAAAAAAAGCAATAGAATATCCAGAAGGATACATTTAAACTTTTAGAACAATATAAAAGTTATAATCATGAAAACAAAATTAAATGCTTACAGAAGCATTTAATTAAGGATTATAAGACAACCCTTATCTTAAAAGACTGAAACTGTAATACCAATCTGAGAAAATTTTTTTAGACGTACAAATAGTTCTATCAATATCAAGCTGATAATTTTAACTTATATTTGGTAATGACTTTTTTCCTCATCTTTTCCCATTCTTCTTTCTCTTCACCCATGTGTACTATAACACTTACAGAATAATCAAAGTCTTTCACTTGCTGCATAAATAAGACCTTTTCTTTATTTTTTACCTGGCTATGATTATGGCTCTGCATTTTGAAGTGACATATACATAGCTAGCCATGATCTTAGTAGTCCCACATGTTTGCAAAAATTTAGGATTAGTGAATATCGGACAATATAGATAATTTTTTATTTATTTCTGCTATTAACATTTTCATTACAAGGAGAAAATTAAGCATATTTTACTGTCATGTCTAATAATCTTTAATAAAACTGTATCCATTAGTTTTCCATTTTTAAAAATCCATTAAGCTTGGTATCTTGGTTTATCATAATTGAATGTTGGTATTATTGGCAATTGCATATCTTCTGAGTAAAACTTCTTTGATTTTTAGGAAAGATTAGCAGAAGAAATTGAAAAGCTGAGATCTGAACTTGACCAATTGAAAATGAGAACTGGCTCTTTAATTGAACCCACAATATCAAGGTAACATTAAATTAAAATCCTATCTATAACTCACCAAAAATCAAGATGAATTTCTTGTGATTCCATACTGCCTCAAATAAAATAAATAAGTACCTCTTATTGCTCAGCAGGCATTACCCTATGTTCACTCCTTACTGAGTTACTGTTTCTGTATTCAAAAATAATTCTCTAATTTAGTAAACTGTTCTGCAAATATGCAAAAAAGTTTAAATTATTACCTTTTGTATTCTGCTTGTAATTACATAGCTAAAAATACATAAAAAGAGTCTTAAATGAAATAGAACTTTATATAAGGAGATTACATCTCATTCTAGGAAGAGGCGACACCTCTTTACATGCAGAAATGTTTTCAGTGTTTAATGTTACTGAAGAAATATCATTGATGACAGTCCCTTAGCACCTACCCGTTTTGTTAAATTAATTGCAAATACAGAGTGAAGGAGAAATTATACAAGTATTAAAAACAAGTACATCTAGCCATACTCATCTACTTTGACTCGGTATCTCATCTTGGAAGTAAGAAGCAATGACATGATTATTTATTCTCTAGATATATAGACCAATCTTGATAATTCACATATAATTGTCTTTTGTGCTTAGGGCCTTTTTTTTTTGAGGTTAATAAGAGACCCTACAAGGATTTACTCATTTGATCATTTATTTATTAGACAACATAATCATATCAGCTATCTGAAACTTTTGACTACCACAGACTTTTAGAAGTTCATTTTCTTGGTCTTATGCTGATCCTAAGAAAGTTAGCTCCACAGGGGCTGGAATTATTGTTTGTTTCGGTTACTATAATCTCAGCATCTAAAACAAACAAATAAACATTGGTATATTATATTCACAATACATATCATTGAATGAGTGAATATCTAATAAAGCATTTTCAGATACTCAGAGGAAAAATCCAAGTTACAAAATTCAAAAGGTGCTTACATCATCTTTAATATAAGTGTTAATAAAAGTAATAATGTAAGTAATAATGTAAGTATTAATAAAAATAAAGGTGCTTATATTCTATTTAATGTAAAATATTAATAAAAATAAAGTTCAGCATTTTGAGTATTTCTACCATCAGTATAATATAAGAAACGCAGTTCTGCAGGCACAAAAACACCCAAAGAACTTTAAAAAATTTGTCTTTAATTTAGAAATCTTGTTTATTTTTCTAAATGCTTTGTTATGATTTATGTATCTGAACTGAAACTATTTTTAATTCAGTGGTATATATTTTCATGGTGATGATGATGATGATGATGATGATGATGGTGTTGATGAAGGACAAGAGCCGATAAAATATCAACAGAGTAAATACATAGAATGCGCATTATCCAGCCAACAAATTTAGTATTTTTTAATTGAACCAAATGGCCATTTTGTTGGCTTGTTGATCTTTGGTCTCAGAAACACAGAGTTGTATTTATAAAGGGGGGTGGAGTGTGAGGAGAGAGACAAACAAAAAATCAGACTTAACTGTAGAGAACAAACTGGTGGTTATCAGAGGGAAAGTCGATAGGGGTATGGGTGAAATAGGTGAAGAGGATTAAGAGTACACTTATCGTGATAAGTACTGAATAACGTATAAAATTGATGAATCACTGTATTGTACAGCTGAAACTAATCATTGTACATTAATTATACTGTAATTAAATATATACATATATATGATTGGGGGAAAGACAGAGTTGTAGAAGTACAGTCTAAAATTACATCAATGCAGGAAGTCTTCATAGACAGCCTAATAATGGGACATTTATCCACAATGAAGGATCATCATGGAAGCTTGGGAAGTACATATAGAACAATTCTTCTTTGACAGAACAGCTTGTAGTAGAAACAAAGCTAAACCGAGAATAAGAAGACTGACATCCCTGGGTCTAAGACAAACAATTACTAGCTGTTTGATTTTGGAAAGTCCATTTTCCTTAATAAGTTCAAATTTCATATGTTTTCGACATGAATTGTATATAAAATAATATTTTTATGACTGTCTCACGAGCTTACTTTGCGACAAGTGAGCAAAGGGAATTTTGTAAACAGTTAAGTCACAAGTATAAAGTATTATAGGAATTGTTGATAGATAAACAATGAGATGGAATTTATAATATGTTAAAAGATAACAATATTTATTGAACACAATTAGTTATCAAACATCCATGCTTCTGAGTGCACAATTTAAAAAGAAATAATAGAGAAAACAGAAGATGCATGAGAATTTCATAGATCTACAGGCAGACAGATAGGAAGAGATGAGCTAAAGTTGGTGAGTTTCAGTAACTAACATCCCCTGCTAGTATCTAATCTAATAATAAATTGAGTTCCAGAATGGCTGGAGAAGGTCTGATTTGGTTCAACTTTGAAGAAAGGTGGGATCTGGGTCAGTGGAAAGGACAGTGTAAGATATTTTAGGAATCAGAGAGATGGGTAAATGATGTTCTCTAAGAAAATTCAGACTTGGTTTATCTACAGAAGTTCTCTGGTGAGATTATATACAAAAGTAATAGGAGATTCAGGTGGGGAAACTGCACAGGTTCGTGTCTAAGGGAACCAGTGACTATATTGTAACTAAGACCTCCAAGTGACTCAAAATACTGTACACCAAAAATTATTTAAAAGTTGAAATGTATGGAAATATTGACTCTGATTTCTGTTAGTAATGTACCTCATGGAGATAAAAGGAGAGACGTGAGCACTAACTGCTTTAGATGAAGTATAAGCAATGGGCTCTTCTACAGTTGATGTTGGTTCAGGCCTTTGTTCTTTCAAGATCAGTTATGTACTTTCTACTTGAAAGATATTGCATTGGAGATACATTGGTAATGGTGATGAAAAATACGTTTCAGATGGGAAATACAGGGATACTGTGAGGACAGTTACAATAGAGAGAATACAAGGGGCTACGGTAGTATAAGACAATTGGAATTTTAATCTAAGACTTTAAAAATGTTAACCACCTAAATGTGTGAAGACTATTTCCAGCAGGAAGAGCAGTATGTTCAAAGGCCTGGGATTAGAGAAAAGTGTGAGTTTTTCAAGAAATTGAAAGGAATTCTGTATGACTGGATGGAGAGAGAAAAGACAGATAGTAACTAGAAGTGAATCTGGAGTAAGAAAGAGGGTTCTGGATTGTCGAGGGGCATGTAAGGCCATTGAAGAGTTTTAAGCAGTGCTTCGATAGGAGCAGATCTGTGTTTTGGTTCACAGGTTTATAAATGACTTGGAGTTGAGAGATAAAACAACAAAACAACAATACTCCTAGAATGATGAGTTATAATTTTAGAATCTCCACTCTGATGACCATAGAGATATTACTCAAGCAGTGACAGAAAAAAGGTATCTAGAATGTTCTGAGGTTGACATTTAGACTATATATTTCATTCATTCATATCTTACCAGATATTTATCAGGTGTTTATTATATGCTAGGGATACCTCCTTAAGCATACAGTGGTGACAAAATCTGACCTTTTTCTTCATGAAACATAGACCCTGTTACAGAGGCTGAGAGAGGTCCTATTTATGAGTAAGACCTGGCTCGTTAGTTTTTATATATGACTAATCCATAATAAAACCAGTTTGCTTGATTAAATTTCAAGTTCACTGCTATAAAAACGAATAGCTGTCCTCTGCTTGGGGGATGATTTCTTAGTTCATTTGCTTTAAAGTTCTATTTGACAGAACAAGGATTTGCATCAGTTAGAGCAGTACCTTCTACTGTTGCAAAAGCCAAGGCCTTACCTAACCTTTTCTAATCTTGACTATCACTTGGAAATACTTGGTTCTTCCCTTTTCTTTTTCCACAAAGAGAACTAATATAGCGTAGGAGATCATCAGGACTCCCAGTTCAAGATAAGATACAGCATTAAGCATATTTCCCACTGACGATAGATCATTTTATAGGACAGCATGCTGTCACTGTTATCATCATTATTATAGCAATAAACTGAATTTATTGTAAATCTATATGTAAATAATGTGTCTAGAGAAACCTTTATTACACTTTGATTACAGTGTACTTTACTATAATGTTCCCTGAAAACCAGTGTGATAATATTTTTCTATTGGAATTTTCCAAATATTTCATCTCTAAGCAGATTTCAGAATCAAATGTGCTTACTAAAAGATTTTTCTTTATCTTTTTGAAACAATGTCTTAACAAAAGCTGAAAAATTATCTGGTGGTATATCCTATTTTATTAAAAAATAAGATTATTAACCTTGAGTCAATCTCATTTTAAGTATTTTGTTGATTTCCTAAATTGACAAATAGAACTCTGAAAGATAGGGAATTCTGGGACCCCCAAATTATACATGTTTTACTGTTAGATTAGTGGAGAATATTTACAACAGATACAGCAATAAATAACATATGTTGATATGTACACTAAATACTTTAACAAAAAACATTTCCCAGAATTTAAGCCATCTTGGTTGTCAATCTCAACATGTTTCATTTTACTACCACAATTGAAAATGATAATGAACAGATCTTTTGTATTCTAAATAGATTATTCACTTCACTTTCAAGAATGAACCTAAGACTGGATTTCTGGCCTAAGCCTTAGAAGAGACCTCAAAGAGTCATGGCAACTCATCAGTTTTCTTCCTTGAATTTTTCTTTTTTCTTGAGGGTTTATGCTTTATTTTTTATTGACAATTAAGCAGGTGATAGTGATTCGCTGGGAAGTTTAACCTTTGTGATTAGTCATATTTCATATCTTTCCTTTTTCCAGAACTCATCTAGACACCTCAGCTGAGTTGCGGTATTCTGTTGGCTCCCTAGTGGACAGCCAGTCTGATTACAGAACAACTAAAGTAATAAGAAGACCCAGGAGAGGCCGCATGGGTGTGCGAAGGGATGAGCCAAAGGTTAATTTTTTTTTTGAATTTCAAGTCTTTGATGATTCTAAGCAAATATCTTCCTCCATCTTAGATAGAATTTTAATACTGAGAGAATTCAAACTGCTAGCATTTTTAGTGTTAAACGTGACATATGACATATTTTTGAGACTATAATGCAAAACCACTGCTTGTGCCAGAAATAAGCAGTCCCCACGCGTGTATCCACATAACCTTATGAATTTGGTCCTATTTTTATGCTAACTTCAGACACAAAAAAAATTGAAGCTCAGAAATTTTAAGTGTTCAACATTACACAGTATAGCAGCAAAGTGATAGACCCAAACTTGAATCTCTGTTTGTGTGGTTTCAAATTCCATGCTTTTTTATGCCTTATACTGTACTGACAAACAAATGAACTTTGGGTTTGCTTGGGCACTTGTGCAATAGTATTCATATTGTTAATTAAAATTAGTTAAATATTTTAATTATAATTACTATTTTAATAAAAGTTTGAGGAAAATGTACATAGACTGTTGAAAGTGTTTCTAGAGAACACTTTATCTATAAACTTTCTCTATAGAGAACACTACAGGATAAACTGCAGTGCCAGTCTTCATTCATTTGATCAGTTTTCTTAGTTATGTATATTGTGAGTTTAGAGTTGCATTTTACAAAGAAGAAATATAGTTCTTTTGTGCCCTAAGTATAATTTGTTCTCCCCAACCACTTTTATGTGTTGAATACTATATAACTTAATTGTCCGTATTTATATACAGGTCCTTGATACCTTCTGGTTTTTAATTGGTAACTGTGTCATGTATAAATTAATCTTTCATAGTAGGTATTTAGTATCTGTTAAATGAGTGAATCAGAAGTGAACAAATGAAAAAACAATCAAGTCCATCTTAGTTCTTTTCTCATTTGTATATGACAAATAAATTAGGGCTATTTGGTACCAAAACGATTTATAACACAAACGCTAATTTAGGTCCTCAAAGCTTAAATAAATACTCTGGGAAATATCATATGGTTCCTCCCCAGAAAATCATTTTACATAATCACAAAAGTGAAAACCAATTTTATAAAACAGAAAACTCTAGGTCCTTTCTCTCTTACTTCCCTCTCTCTCCTACCCCCAGATAACAGCTTGAAAAACAACAGTAGGTATATTATCTTTAGGGGCACCTGGCTGGCTCCATCAGTAGAGCATGCAACTCTTAATCTCAGGGTCATGATTCGGAGCCCCACATTGGACGTAGAGATTACTTCCTAAAAAAGATGTTCATTCACATGAGGGATTTATTACATCAAATAAAAAACATAGTCATATAAATTAGTGTGCCTTGGGCTTAAAAAAATCAATGAAGCATTTAAGTGATCAGAACAGTAGAGATGAAATTAAATCACTTTTCAATATTATTTTGATTATGCTTTGTTAGAATCTACGTAAATGAATGTTGCAAAGAGAATTATTATATAACTAGTGTGATAATATTTGCAGTCTCAGCCTATAATAAGAAAGTGTAGGTAAGACTAATTAGTATAAGAGATGGAAATGCTTTAGTACAAGTGAAAAGAGATTGTTATATTTGGAAAGAAGGAAAAATGTTTCAAGCATAGATACTTTAAAGTAATTGTTAACTTGAATTGGGGTTGAACTAGAAATCATGCATAAGTTTGTCGTCATTCCTATTAAAATCTTGATATTTATGCTGACAGTATCTGCCATTACTTAAGATTTCAAGGAAATATTTTATTGAAACAATGCATTAAAATGGTAATAATCATTTCTGCTTTTGCTAGGTAAACTATAAAAGCATGTGTGCTTTTTGTTGATATTTTTCAGAATAGTGCTTTGATAATGAGCAATATGATACATACGATAATTACTCATTTACCACACAGGTGAAATCTCTTGGGGATCATGAGTGGAATAGAACTCAGCAAATTGGAGTGCTAAGCAGCCACCCTTTTGAAAGTGACACAGAAATGTCTGATATTGATGATGATGACAGAGAAACTATTTTTAGTTCAATGGATCTTCTCTCCCCAAGTGGTCATTCTGATGCCCAGACTCTAGCCATGATGCTTCAGGAACAGTTGGATGCTATCAACAAAGAAATCAGGTGAGTTCAATTATCACTGATGGTTTTAAAGGATTAGAAGAGCTTGATACTAAAAATGACATAATTAAATCAGAAGTGCAGGGATCACCTGGGAACCTTTGAATTTTAAAGCACTTTTTACATTAAAATTTACTATTTAAATGATATTTGTGGTAATAAGGTATATTCTTAAGGTACATTTAACAACTGCCATAAAGGTACTAAATAGCATGCAATTAATATGCAGCCAGCTCCTTAAAAGTATTTGGACATCAGAGTGAAATTAACTAGAACTGAATTATTTCATACTAGATACGAAAAAATGCACTATCACCACACTGGATAATAGATGGTTTCCAAGGAGTAGAGTACATTATAGAGTTGAAGTTGTACAAGTTATCAATTGAAACATTGAGAAATGTTGATAATTTCAATTTTTAACTTAATATGTATGTTCTCAAATCCCAGTGACATTAATAGTCTTTACTTACCATTAACTTGACTAACCCCAGTGAAGAACCTAACTGTGTCTGGTGAATTTATAGTCTTTCAAACATCAGGAAACTATTCTTGTTTTTTTCTCAGTGGATAAACAGTTCTTTACTATTTTGAACAATGGAGTTTTTTGGTGTTCTTTTTTTTTTTTTTTTTCATTTTTCTGGCTCTAGCTAAATCTGTTGGCCTCCTAATATGATTCACATCTATCCAGTTCTCTACTATCATCAGCCTCTTGCACATTTCAATAAATTCTCATGTAGATGACAATAATACTTTCTGGTTTCCTCACGGTACATGGGTTCCCATCTAATCCAAAGTAACATTGCAACCAGAGAAGACTTTTTTAAAACCCAATGTGCTTAGGTAAAGGAACCCTTTTTCAAACCCTTCAGTTGTCCTTAAGATAAAGAACAAAATACTCCATATTATCTACAATGCCCCACCTTCCTCAACATTCTCACCTATTCCATGTTTCATTATATAAGACTTCCAGTTCTTCAAATGTTCCTTGCTCTCTCCTTTATAGTTGCTATTCCTTTCTTCTGGAACATTCTCCTCATTCCACACCATTGTCCCATAACATTTCACCCTCTTTACTTTTACCATGAACATCTCTACCATCCTTCTTCTGTATTTTTGTTCATTTTACTGCCTTTCTTACCTTCATTAGATTGTAAATTATATAAGAACAAGAAATGTATCTTGTTTTGCCCACTGTTTTATATCTAGATCTTAGCACTTTTCTTGATAAATAGAAAGTGTTTCATGAATATTTGATTAGCATAAATAGAAAAATAATATGGAACATAAATTAAAACTGAATAACATTTATTGACACTATGGAACCAATGATTTAACACACTGAATAGATTTGAAATCAACTATGGTTCTGTGATATTTGTTTTCATTGAAAATATATACATATACCCTCAATGACAGCCCAGGTCCCTCTAGGAACTCAACTTTGTTACCTTAAGGTAGTAGAGCCCAGTTATAATCTTGGCCTAGACTAATTAAGTTGATACCCTTTTATATGTTTCCTTGCTAACCCTAATAATGTATTTAATATAACTGTTAATTTGTAAGAAATTAAGAGGTACATATAATTCAAGTATATACCAACATTCAAAAGAAATAGACATCTCGGGCAGCAGGAGAAGATGGTAGAGTAGGAGGAACGTAAGCTCATCTCATCCTGTGCATAGAACTAGATAACACTCACATAAGTGAATATAACCCAGAAAATGATCTGAAGACTGAAGAACAAACTCCACAACTAAAGGTAGAGAATATATCTGTAAAAATTAGTCAAGGGATTCACAAAATAAAAGGATATAAAATGTGACACCATATGCCTAAAATGTGATGTGGAGAGGATTAAAGAATGGGTTCAAACTTAAGCAACCATCAACTTAATATAGACTGCTAATGGTAACCACAAATCAAAAACCTGTCATGGATATGCAGAGAACAAAGAGAAAGAAATCCAAGTATATGACTGAAGAAAGCCAACAAACCATGAAAGAGAGGAGAGAAGAAAGGATTGGAGAAAAACTATAAAAACGACTGCAAAACAAGTAACAAAATGGCAATAAATACATACCTGTCAATAATTATTTTGGATGTACAAACTAAATGCTCCAATCAAAAGACATAGGGTGACAGATTGGATTTAGAATTAAAAAAAAGAGCTATCTATATGCTGCCGACAAGAGATATATTTCAAACCTAAAAATGCTGGCAGGTTGAAAGTGAAGGGATGGAAGAACATTTGTCATGCAAATGGATGTCAAAAGATACTGGGGTAGCAATACTTATACTAGAAAAATTGACTTAAAACCAAGACTATAACAAATGACAAATAAGGACACTATATAATAAATAAAGGGGACAATCCAACAAGAAGATAGAACAGTTATAAATTTGCACCCAACATGGGAGCTTCCAAATACATGTTAATAACAAACATAAAGGAACTAATTGATAATAATACAATGATAGTAGAAGACTTTAACTTACATCAATGGATGGGTCATCCAAACAGAAAATCAAGAAGAAAACAGTGGCTTTGAATGACACACTAGATCAGATGGAATTAACAGATATATTTGGAACAGTCCATCTTAAAAGAGCAGAATACACATTCTTTTCAAGTGCACATGGAACATTCTCCAGAAGAGATCACATATTAGACCACAAAACAAGTCAACAAATTAAAAAAGACTGAAGTCATACCATGCATCTTTTCTGACCACAATACTGTGCAACTAGAAGTCAACCACAAGAAAAATCTGGAGAGAGCACAAATATGTGACAGTTAAAAAACATGCTACTAAATTAAAAATGAGTTATGCCTCCATCAGAAAGGATGAATACCCAACTTTTGTATCAACATGGATGGAACTGGAAGAGATTATCCTGAGTGAACTAAGTCAAGCAGAGAGAGTCAAGTATCATATGGTTTCACTTACTTGTGGAGCATAACGAATAACACAGAGGACATTGGGTGAAGGAAAGGGGAAGTGAGTTGGGGGAAATCGGAGGGGGAGATGAACCATGAAAGACTGTGGACTTTGAGAAACAAACTGAGGGTTTTGGAGGGGAGGTTGGTGGGGGGTTGGGAGAGCCTGGTGGTGGGTATTAAGGAGGTCATGTATTGCATGGAGCACTGGGTGTGATGCATAAACAAGAATCTTTGAACACTGAAAAACTAAAATTAAATTTAAAAAAAGAAAAAATATAAATAAATAATTAAAAAATAGATAAAAATGGTATCACCAAAAAAAAAAAAAAAAA